>NC_133622.1:151387676-151687676 GCF_048593235.1 Sminthopsis crassicaudata
CTCACAGTTCATTCTGAGTTATATTTTCTTGATATTTATGTATTGAGAAGAACAGTCATAAGAGATTTTCATGATCTACAGAAAATAAAACCATTTTTTCCAAATGTGCTGAAAAGTATTTTGTATTTGCTATTTTGAAAATACCATAAATTTTTTAAAAATATATGCTTATTGAATACACAGGAATGGAGTGAAAGATGACATTGTCATTTAGTTGGTGTTTTTTTGCTATTGAAAACTTTAATTTCAATTGATTCATATTTATCTATCCCAAAAGAGATCATTATAATAACTCAGGCCTGTAATAGGGTAGTAGCCTAAAGAAAGGAGAGAAAAGAAGAGAGGAGAGGAAAGGAGAGAAATGTACATAAATGAAAGATGCTGTGAAGACAGAAACAATAAGACTTAGCAATTGATTGAATTTGAAGAACAAGGGACAATGAATATTATGATGGAAATGGTAAGAAGAGCATTAATGATTAGAAGAATGGAAATGCCCTTGATGGTAGTATAAGAAAGTTCATAAGAGGAGTAAGTCAGCTTGTGCAAAGATACAAAGAAAAGGAGCTAGATTGTTATGGACCAAGAAGAGCAACAAGTCTCATTTGGTCAGAGCATGTGAATAGTAAGGAAAAATCAGTCTGGGAAACAGACAAACCAAACAGAGAAGGGCTTTCAATGCCTAAAAGAAGTTTTCATTTTATCACTTGGAGCTTCTTGATCAAAAGAGTTACATGATCACACCTGTCCTTTAAGAACAATTTGTCAGCTATATGGAGGATGAATTGGAGAAAAGAGAAACTGGAGGCAAAAATCACTTGAGGGATAAGATAATCTCATCAATCAATCATGTCCTTCAGAGAATGACTTTTTATAAGGACTGGACCTTAAATGAGGAAGTAAAGGAGAAAAGCCTGAAACCAAATGAATAATTGATTATTACTATAATACTGAAATAATTTCTCTCAAAAGAAAAAAGAAAGAGGGAGAGACAGACAGAGAGACAAAGAGAGAGAGAATCAGAGAGACAGAGAGAAAGAGAGAGAGAGAGAGAGAGAGAGAGAGAGAGAGAGAGAGAGAGAGAGAGAGAGAGAGATCTATTCTAAATGTTCCATGGTTATATCTCACTCGCTTGGATATGGCACCTGCCTGCCATGCCTGATACAGAATTCAGGCATTATTATATTTGTTTACCCTGCTCAGCCAGGAAAAACCAGAATTTAAAGAAATTTTAAAGAAAGCCAGAAAAGGTCAAATTCTGGGGTTTTGTCCATTTAGTAGTTATTCTTGAGAGAATCACTTGAAACTTTATAACTACTTCTAATCATTTTGGGGATATCCCCCCCTAAAATCACCTATAATCCTAAATGATATAGTGGAAAGCACTGAATTAGAATTCAAAAGACAGGGTTTCTAATCTAACCGATTTCCTAAATGGGCTGTGTATTTCAATCAAATCGCTTTTATCAGACCAGCTTCTCATACCTACAAAATGGAGTCAAATAGGTGATCCTTAAGGCCTCTTCTCAGTTTAATAGCATATGATTCTATGAATAAACTTAAGTTTTCCTAAAATGCAAATTCTCATTCAAAAGGTAAAGATTCTCCCCAATGAAATATTCCAGAGGTGACCCGAGCTAGGAAGTGATTCTGGTAGCCCCAAAGCTTCAAGAAATAGAGCAATAGGGTGTCACATAACCTCCTTAGGGCTAGATTCTTTTTTTTTTGTAAAATGAACAGGTTGAACTAGGTTCTCTGAGGTCTCTTCCAGTACAAGATCTATGATTTGCTACTTAGAATTCAGACACTAGTTTTCCTTTGTCCTAAAGGGACATAATAGATGGTGAGGCAAAGATGAGGTGAGGGCTCAGGAATTCTATCTTGAAATGCCTACTCTGCCAAACCCAATGCTCTGAATCATAGGAAGACTGGAGAGCTATCTATCTTCCCTTGGAATCCTCTAAAATAAAATGCCTGACCAACAATTATGAGATAAGTAAATGTTCAAACTTAAACCAATTTCCCTTGTCCTTCTGTTGAGTCCATGCTTAATGCTATCTACACTATGCCTTGGCTGCCTCCTAAGTGTCAGGGACTATGCTGGGTGCTGGGAATGTAAAGACTGGACCCACAGGTGATATGGACACTTCCTTGTTGAGTTTCCTTGAGGGTTTTTATATCCTTCATTTGGGAGAGAAACTTTGGAGAGAATCCAAGCATTGTATCTGCAGAAGTGTCTCCTCTGGTGAAGTCAATTTTCTCTCTCTCAATTGAGACACACAGGAAATCCAGGAAAGGGCCTTACCAGATGTCATTCACCTGCCAAAAAGGGTCCCCATGGTGTGACTGTGTACTATTTCACTTTGGCTTCATCAGTAAAATTTGTTTCTGTTTTTACATACTGAGCCTGCATGGCCTTATGAAAAGAAGAGACAAAAGATCTGCATTGCTATTTATCCTCTCTTGGGCAAGAAACTCTGGGAGAAGACAGATGAAGTAATGGAAAAAAAGCACTGAATTTCATCCATAGTAAGAGTCATCATGGAATCATGCTAATTTCATAGTTACAGATTTTACCTTGAAGGAATTAGGAAAAGTAAATTCTTGTCTAATAGACAAACGTTTTTGCCCAAAAATACATATGTATTATTAGAGTTTAATTTGTCTTTTTTTTTTTTGTCCTCCAATTTGAGGGAGAGGATGACAGAAAGATGGGAAAGAGAGAAAAAATATGTTATTTGAAAAAAGTCAATTCAAAAGCTCACACAGATACCAATAGAAATTTAAGGATGATAATTACAGCAATTATAGCTGATATTTATATAACACTTTACAATATACATAATGTTTTAAATAAACCATCCTGTTTGATTCAAATAATATTACCCTGAAAAGTACTATAAACATTTATCTATAATAGATTTGTCACGTATGTGGCAGCCAATGAGGATACAAAAACAAAAATTAATACATCTCTATCCTCAAGGAGTTTACAATCTTGCCCAGGGAAACAACATATACATATATAGATAGGTCCAATAGGTCCAACATAGAAACAATATAGATACAACATAAAATAAGCTGGGTGGGGAATGCGGGAGTAGCATCAGGATAGACTAGGAAATGTCTTATATAGAAAGTGATGCTTCAGATGGGACTTTAAGGAATCCAAGGATTCTAAGAGGCTGAGGGAAGGAAATTCTGCATTCTAGGATTGGCAAACAAATTAGTACAAAGGCATAGAGATAGAGCATATAATAAGGAAGAATACATATAAGGAAGAATTAACTAGGCCAAGCTGGGTGGACTGCAGTGTTTGTGAAGGATTGTGTAATACAGCAGAAAGGAAAGGTGGTACCATGGAGTAAAAAGCTTTAAATACCTCCAGAGATTTACTTTGATCTTAGAAATAATAGGGAACAATTGGAGTTTTAGGTAGTAGAGGATTGTCTTTGGCTGGTGTTATCTATCCCTATTTATCAGATAAAGAAACTGAGTTGGAAAGATCAATTGACTTACAAACCAGTGAGTATCAAAGAAAGCATTTGAACTCACCTAATTGCCAATCTTTTCCCCCATAGTACATCCTGTGTTGATACTCAGGCAAATACATTATAATTGCCAAGTTACACACATGCACAAACACACACACACACACACACACACAAAGACAGAGACACAGAGAGAATGGAGATAGGGAAAAGAGAGAGATAGAGAGAGAGGGAGAGAGGGACAGAGAGATTCACACACACATACACACACACACACACACACACACACACACACACACACACACACAGAAAGAGACAGAGAAAAATAGAGAGATATAGAGACAGAGACAGAAAGAGACAGTCTTCATAGTGTCAGTTTTTAGGGCAGTAGCTTGCATGCAGAAGGAAATAAATAAATGTTTCTTGAATTGAACACTGTACCCTATAGTTTAAAGATTTGGAACCTAAGCTGAGGTCTATGTATAGCAAACTATTATCAGAAAAACAAAGAGACAGTGAGAAGATTCTCAGACTTTCCCGGGATCTAGATTTATTCATAAGGTAGAGAGAGACAAAGACACAGAGACAGACAAATCTCAATTGTATCACCTAGGGACTGGACTAAGTCAGAATGCATATGGATGTTTAATCTATAGTCTCTTCATATTAAGAATACAGAACAATGAAAAGGAAGAGAAATGGCTTAAGAACTTCTGCCTCAGTTACCTGGCTTCATCTTGTGCTAAGTGCTCAGACTAAGTAAGTGATTTCAACTCTGAATATAAAAACCAGCAGAATGTTAGCACTATAAGGGGGTCTCAATAAATATCTAGCTTAACTCCTTCCTTTTTCAGAAGAGAAAACTGAGGCTCAATTTTTTTTTATCACTTAACACTGACATAGAAAGATGATAGTAGATAATTTTGAACTCAAGAAGCTAAGTCCATCTGACTTCAGGCACAGCAGACCAATATTGCAACAATTCTGAGAGAAAAAAACATGCCTAAAGCTCCAGAAATATAAAATAACACTCTCAATCTTTCACATCAAAGATTACTATTCCAGTTAAAAGAGATTATGAGATTATGTTAAGTAATTCAATTTACAGAAGCAAAAGAATTTAGCCTTCTAGTACTCAATAAATCCAAAGACCCCTGCTACTGGGTAAAGACTCACTATCTGATAAAAATAAAAAAAACTATTGGGAAACTGGGCAACCGTCTGGCAGAAATTAGGCTTTGACCAACACCTTGCAATATATGCTGAAATAAATGATAAACATATACATAACCTACATATAAAAGGTCACACATATAAAATGGAGGAGCAGGGAAGAATTATCTTTGGATAGATGGATAGGGGAATATTTCATGACCAAAAAAGAAATATAATCACAGTATGTAAAATGAATAACAATGATTACATAAAATTAAAATGTTACATATATCTTGAGGTCTTCAAAGCAGAGGTTGGATAAGGTTTGTCAGTAGCAGGCACAACTGATGGTTTAGAACTGATTGTACTACATGACTTTGAAATTCCCCCTCAACTTTTGTTTTATGACTTTATATAATTTTGTGAATTTGGTGTTTTTCTTTTCTTTTTTAATAGGTCAATACTGAGAGAGGGATGACTCGAAGTGAAGAAGGTACTTAAAGGTTCTTTGATACTTAACTACTTAAGTGAAGATTGAAGACTACAACTTGGCACAAGACTTTTGCTATATTATTTTCCAAGCTTATAATGAAGTATATTATAATAAGGAATCACAATTTTAGAATTGATGTAATATCCAGTTACTCTAAATCTAGCTAACTAGACAGACTGTAAAAATGCTTCTTTTAAGACTTTCATAAACTGATATAGAATGAAATGAGCAGAACTCAAAAAAAAATAATAATGTACAAAAATACAATACCATAAAGATAAACAACTCTGAAAGCTTTAGGAACTCGAAGCAATACAATAACAAATTATATTTCCATAGGACTGATGATGAAAGATTTTACCCCCTCCAGATAGAATCAAGAGTGCAGATGAAGGCAAATTTTGACATAATTAACATGGGCATTGATTTTGCTGGACTATACATATTTATAATGAATTTTTTTTTGTTTTCTCAGTGGAGGAGGAGAGGGAAGTTGAAAGGAAGAGAATATGGAGCTAAAATTAATATAAAATTGAATTAAAATATAGAAATGACTTCTCTAAGGGATGTAGCACAGTGGGATAGTTAGAGTACTGAACTTGGAATAAAAAACAACAAAATTTAAATCCCACTTCTTACAATTACTAAATGCAGGCTCTTAAACTCTCTCAGTCTTAGTTCCCCTAACTATAAGGGGAAAAGTGGAGTGGGGCAATGTAGAGGGTCATAGTCAGTGAGGAAATTCTGGGTAAGGTATAAGACCCTTCAGCCCAGAGGGAACCTGCTGACAATGTCTGGTTGGGGTCCCCATCTCCTCTAAGAACTCTCGGCCTTCCTGAGAAGTCAGGGGGCCGTAATAACCTGTATTGTGATTGAAGCAGAGTGATAGCAGATGGAAAAGTGATACCTGGTGGCAAACTACCTACGATAGCAACTTGTTTATGTGGTCCTTCATGCACAGTGTTGTTTTTGTTACATTATATAAAGAGGAAAGTCCTCGAGATAAATGGATTCCATGTTTCCACTATCCTTGGGAGTCCTGCCTCATTACTTCTCTACTAGGAAGGTATATTTTAATCACCCCAGGGTGGGGGCTCTAGAATCACCCTGGTATAAGGGCTCTAGAAAGCAACGATATATTTTAATCACCCCAGTGTGGGGACTCTAGAAAGCAACGGTATGTTTTGTCAACCCCACTTAGGGACTCTAGAAATCAGGACACAACAGGGCAACACAAAAGTATCTATTTCACAGAACTGTTATGACATAGACCTGGTGGGGCTGAAGTCAGAAGGACTCAGTTTCATGAGTTCAAAATTGTCTATCTAGCTGTCTGTCTATCATCTTTCTATGTCAGTGTTAAGTAATATAAAAACTGAGCCTCAGTTTTCTCTTCTGAAAAGGAAGGAGTTATACTAGATATTTACTGAGGCCCCTTATAGTGCTGACATTTTAATAGTTTTTGTATTCAAAGTTGAAACCACTGAAAAAGTAGAAAAGCCTTGCTTTCATTTGTTTCATAAAAAACAGTTTTGCATTTCTCTCAAAGAAATTATTTTATAGTAACTATCTTCCCTATCTCCTAATTGCTACTTTATCAGAAAAAATATATATCATAAACAAAATAAGAATAAATCTATATATTAAATAAATTCAAAGTATCAGAAGAATGCTATGAGTAGAGATATTAATGAAGGCTTCATGTGAAAGTTTCATTTGAACTAGGTTTTGAAGGTACGTAGGTGTTCTAAAAGATGGAAGTGAGGAAGGCATAAATTTTTGGCATGGAAGGCAGTCTATGAAAGAGCATGGAGACAGAACATGGAATGCACTATATGAGGAACAAGATGATTAGTTTTTCTGGAACATAGATTAAAAGGTAGTAATACATAGTAGAGCTATAAAGGTAGGTTGGAAGCAGATTGTGGGTGGTTTTTAAAACCAAAGGATTTTGTATTTGATGATAGAGACAAGTGGAAAAGTCATATTCATGCTTTAAAAACACCACTGTGAGTATTCTGTGGAGAATTAATTGGAAAGTTAGCATAGCTATGAAAGTGGTTAAGGTGATAGATGATAAAAGTCTGATCTAAGAATGGTGGTATGAAAGGACAGAAGGGGAGGAATATGAAAGTTATGGAATTTGAATGAAAAAAGTATTGGAAACATTGGCTGAACAAGTTCTGGTCTATAATTGTGACAGAATATTACTGTGCTATGAGAAATGATGAACTCAATTGTCTTAGAAAAACACAGAAAGACATGCATGAAATAAGGAAGAGTGTAATGAGTAGAACCAAGAGAAGATTGTATTCCATAATAACAATATTGTTTTTAAAGTGACTTTGAATAAATAAGTAATTTTATTTATTATACTCAAAAATATGAAGAAAGATACAATCTGCTTCCCAAGAAAGAATTGATAAATAGAAGTATATATAGAATAATTTTACATACACATATCTATTTGTGTCTAATGGTAGCCATTTCTAGGGCATGGGGGGAGGGTAGAAATTTTTTTTAATTATGATAACTTTATACTGCTTATTTAAAAAGAAAAAAAAAAGAAAAAGTCTTGGCAATTGATTGGATATGGGTGAGTGATAACAAAAGACTTAAGGAGGACATGGATTGCAAACTATGGTGATGGCCTCAACATACGTAGGGAAGACTAGAAGTTTACCTTGCTTTGTATGGTCAATGTCTCTACTTCTTTGTTGATCTATTTTCTCCAGTTACCTCTAGGAAGTTAATCCTTTGATCATCTCCTCTCTTTCATCTTCAATTTTTCCTTATCTCCATGTTTACTATCTAGAAACATCACCTTCATTTTTATAAACATTTTATTTGTTTTCCACTTTCTTCTATTTCATATACTTTTCCATTTTCTTTTTTTAATTAAAGCTTTTTTAGTTTCAAAACATATGCACATGTAATTTTTCAACATTGACCCTTGCAAAACCTTATGTCCCAATCTCCCCCTCTTCCTCCAACCCCTTTCCCTAGATGGAGAGTAATCCAATATATGTTAAACATGGTTAAAAATGTATGCTAAATCCAACATATGCATACATATTTATACAATTCTCTTATTACACGAGAAAAATCAGATCAGAAAGGAAAGAAAATAAAGTGCAAGCAAACAATGCTATGCTGTGATCCACACTCAGTTCCCACAACCCTCTCTTTGGGTATAGCTGACTCTCTTTATCACAAGATCTTTGGAACTGGCCTGAATCATCTCATTGTTGAAAAGAGTCATGTCCATCAGAAATGATCATCATATAATTTTGTTGTTATTGTGTACAATGTTCTCATGGTCTGCTCACTTCACTTAGCATCAGTTCATGCAAGTCTCTCCAGGCTTCTCTGAAATCATGCTACTGATCATTTCTTATATAACAATAATATTCCATAAAATTCATATACCATAACTTATTCAGCCATTTTCCAATTGATGGGCATCCACTCAGTTTCTAGTTTCTGGCCACTACAAAGAGGGCTGCCACAAACATTTTTGCATAAAGAGGTCCCTTTCCCTCCTTTAAGATCTCTTTGGGATATAATCCCAGTAGAAGTACTGCTGGATCAAAGAGTATGCACATTTTGATAGTTCTTTGGGCATAGTTCCAAATTGCTCTCTAGAACGGTTGGATCAGTTCTTTTCCATTTTAAAAAATCCATTCCATTTACAACCAAATTCTTATTTTAAAACCCCATTTATATTCACTGTTTCCAGTCACTTACTTCCCACATGTTTTCTGTAATTTATTCAAGGTTATTATTTGTATATAAATTAATTTTATGACTATTGAGAGGAGGAGGAGTAATGTGATTTCATCAGTATAGAGAGCTTTATTAGGGAACATCCTTTACTCATGCACATGAGCCCATAATCTTAAAGAAGTGACAATATTATCTTTGGTGAGAACAATTCCATACATTTTCATGGAACTCTATACATCTTAAAAATAGATTATGTAATTTGATATAATAAACTGGACTTACAGATAATGCTTAATGGCTCTCACTGGCCTTTTTTTTTACTTGACACAGTAAGTTGAAATTAAGAGCAGCTGGTACAATTCAGTTAGGGAGTCCTAGGCTATATTTGACCATGCCCTTTTCACCTTCCAATTCTAGTGCATACTAAGAACATGAGCCATTGGAAAGCTGTGATTCTGGAATGACAGTCAGAAATACCTAAGTTTAAATCATACCTTGCTTTCTAGTTTTGTGACCCTGAATAAGTCAATCTCAGTTTTCCCCTCCATAAAATGATGATATCTATATATGACAAAAATGTTTTGAGTATCAAACGAGATAAACAATGAAAAGAATTTTATAGATTTTGCTGGTTGCTGTCCTTCACTCTCAAAAAGGACCAAAATAGAGTCAAATTAGTGTATCTGATTGTGACTGATCAGACCAATATGAGTTTGAATGTTCTGCCATAGATCAGACTCAAATAGTTCCTATGAACATTTGTAGTAGATTCTCTAATTGTACGTTTCATGTTTCTTTGGAGCTAATTCAATTCTGCTTTGTTCATAGAACACAAATCTTAAATTGAACTTTAAATGTTAGTAATGATAATGATAACAATTATGATGGTGACGGTGATGATGATGAAGATGATGATAATGATAACCTTGGGCAGACACACTCCCCAGACACAGGTCACATCTACACATACAGATACACATATAATTGTTATTCGATTATAAGAGAAGATGTAGAAACTCTAAGCAAAGGGAAGCAACTGCTCCACTGCACCTTCCTTCTTCTACTCTGTCTTCATCCCACTCACTCTTGAAGTATAAATCAGGTAGTCTAAGCTATAATCCTTCCTCTGATCTGATTGTTCCATTTGCTTCAGCAGAATTGCCAATGCAAAAAAATTATACCTTTGCTAGCTGTTTCCTATAGTATGGGTACTGCTAGAAGCATCTGAAAAGGAGCTCCTTTGCATGGTACTAGATCCTGCCTGTTCTCCTTACACTTTCATAATGTGCTCTCTACCATTCCAAAAAAAATAGATCAGTAACTAACACTTTTATTTTTACAAGTAAATAAACTAAGACTCAGAGAAATTAAATACTGTAGGAAACAGCTCTAAGATACCACTACAAACCTCCCAGATGGGCTAAGATGACAGGAAAAGATAATGACGAATATTAGAGGGGATGTGGGAAAACTGGGACACTGATACATTGTTGGTGGAGTTGTGAACGAATCCAACCATTCTGGAGAACAATTTGGAACTATGCCCAAAAAGTTGTCAAACTGTGCATACCCTTTGACCCAGCAGTGTTACTACTGGGCTTATATCCCAAAGAGATTTTAAAGGAGGAAAAGGACCTGTATGTGCAAGAATGTTTGTGGCAGCCTTTTTTGTAGTGGCTAGAAACTGGAAATTGAATGGATGTCCATCAATTGGAGATTGGCTGAATAAATTATGGTATATGAATGTTATGGAATATTATTGTTCTGTAAGAAATGACTGGCATGATGATTTCAGAGAGACTTGGAGAGACTTACATGAACTGATGCAAAGTGAAATGAGCAGAACCAGGAGATCATTATACATGGAAACTACAAGATTATATGATGACCAACTCTGATAGATGTGGTTCTCTTCAACAATGATATGATTCAAACCAGTCCCAATTATTCAGTAAAGAAGAGAATCAGCTACATCCAGAGAGAGAGAACTATGGGAAATGAGTGTGAACCACAACAGAGCATTTCCACTCTTTGTTATTGTTTGCTTGCATTTTTGTTTTCCTTCTCAGTTTTTTTCTTTCTTTCTATATCTGATTTTCCTTGTGCAGCAAGATAACTGTATAAATATGTATACATATATTGGATTTAACATATACTTTACCATATTTAACATGTATTGGAATACCTGCCATCTAGGGGAGGGGGTGGGGGGAAGCAGGGGAAAAGTTGGAACAGAAGGTTTTGCAAGGGTCAATGTTGAAAAATTACCCATGCATATGTTTTGTAAATAAAAAGCTATAATAATAATGATGATGAGTTAATAAAACTCAATATTCATTTTACCAGATCCTGTATGTTACCTATAAAAATTTTAAATGAAATTTCAAGTCAGTAGCAATGTTGGAAAATGAAATGAAATATATGTTATGTGTGTGTGTATACACACACACACACACACACACACACTTACACACAATTCAATTGAGCTTTAAATCCCTATTGGTAACATGAAAGTTTTAATGGACAACAGTATCAACATAATACTTACAAATGCAAAATTTTTCTTTAAACATTTCCTCAAAATAATCCATAATCAAATTCAGTTACTTCTCCAGTGTAATAAATTCATCAGGCAATATTATATTTTTAATTGTGTGGTGACATTTACAGTACAAAGGAACAAGCTCCAGGGAAAACAATTCAAGGGTCTTCTAACCAAATTACACAGAATATTTGTGTGAGATATGATTTTTTTGTGTGTTTTTAAGCTATTCATCTTAACTAAAGGTGAGTTTTTTACTTCTTTAGTGATATTGTGGGATAGTTAAAGGGTTTGAGGATATGGTATAGGAAAATTAAAAAGATTTGAAGATACAGCATAGAGAACTGAACATAAATCTCCAGATTTTGTGCTAATAGTTTTTATTTTTTTTTAATGTTATGTTCTTTCCAAGACTTTTCAACAGCTTTGGATAACATATTATACAATTTTATGCCTTCTATAATAATGCTTACTTATTCTGGAAATTGTTTCTTTTTAAAACCAATTGGCAACTATTTGGGCTTGCCCCAAGAGAAGGCAAATTCCTTGATTTGAGACTATTTTTGTTTTTGTATTTCTAGTGTTTAGGGTAGTTCTGTATATATGTTTGTTAAATTGAAATGAATTACACTTAATTGTTTTATTCACATCATCATCATCATCATCATCATCCTATTAATTTTGGAGGATCTTAAATAAAACTTTATATACATTCAGCCTGACCTACTACTTTTCAAACTAGTTTTTAAATTTATAAATAAATTTTAATTGCTTTTACTTTTACATTACATATATAATTCTCTCCTCTCCCCCATCAGAGAATTATCTCTCAGTCAAAAGAAAAAACCAGATTAGTGAAACTAACCAACATGCCAAGAATATATGACATGACATGCAAATGTTCCACACCCACAGTCTTTCACCACAGCAAAGAATAATTAGAGGAAGTTATCTTCTTATATTTCTTCTTTGGGAGCCTACTTCCCTAAAGAAGTCTCAAATATAATTTTTCATTTTAGATTGTTTTGTTATTGGAATTTTTCTCTCTATTTATACTGTTGTACTTATTGAATATAATTTTTTGGTTCATTTTACATTAGTTCATATCAGTCTTCCCAACCTTCTCTGCATGTTTGTCATTTCTCATAATGTACTAATAAAATTCAATTATATTCATGGAGCATAATTTGTTTAGCCAATTTTGCTTCAGAATTTCTGGACTTGTCCATTTTCCAACTTTTCTACCTCAATCCCAACATTTTTCTGTCTCCAACTTTAGAGTGGTCCCTTATCTCCATTGGTAAGTTCCTAGCCAAAAACAACCCATTTGAAAGAATACCAAATTTAGCCATAGCTTACTTCTTTCCAGGCTATGCTCCTAGCTCTCTGAACTTTTTTTTTAAATCCTCTATTTCTTTTCTCTTACGAGACTTTCTCCCTTTCCTTTTTTCTTTCTTTCTTTCTTCCTTCTTTCTTCCCTTTCTCTCTTTTTCCTTCCCTGCTTTTCAGCTCCTTTTTATATGTTGTCTTTCCCCATTAGATTATAAGCTCTTCGAGGATAGGGACTGTTTTTCTTTTTACTTAATATTTCTACTCCTAGCTCTTAGAATATTACTTGAAACATAAATGCTTAATACATGATTATTGATTCTTCGACTATCTCACTACTGTTTAGATACTTTTTTTTTTATTTGCTACTATGAAAAGTATAGTTTTGGTTTATGTGGGCTACATTATCATTTCATTATTATTCACTAGTTAAAATCACTGCCCTCTTCTGAGTGCCAAACCTCTAGCTTTAAATATTACAAGCTATTTCCACTTAGCTAAATCAACCAACCAATAAGCTTTTCAGTACTTCTATATTCAAAACCATGCTAAGTGAAACATACAAAGAAAAGGTAAACACAATTTTTCCTCCGAAGAAGTTTTCATTTGAGTGAGAAAAAGAATATGTACATATGTAACCACTAGGAGTTACTTTGGAATAAGTACTCCTTATTTTCTTCCCCATTTAGTCCAAGAAAGGAAGGAAGGAAGGAAGGAAGGAAGGAAGGAAGGAAGGAAGGAAGGAAGGAAGGAAGGAAGGAAGGAAGGAAGGAAGGAAGGAAGGAAGGAAGGAAGGAAGGAAGGAAGGAAGGAAAGGAAAGGTGGAAAGAAACAATAGGCATGAAATAAGTGCTAACCAACATTACAAAAATTAAAACAATTTAACAAGTAATAAAATACTTTATTACTTAAGTGAGAATCACTCCCAAATCAGCTGTGTACAGTCAGACACCAAGTTTGTTATATAAAGTATAAAACAAAATTAATATAAAATCAGAGGAAAGAATTTTTAAAAATTAAATTAATTATTAAAACAAAAATCAAAAAATAAAATATTGAAATTTCACCTATTTTAAGTACTCATGAAAATGGGAAATAGATAATAGACATCAATACCAATTAAAACTACAAACAGAAATTTAACTGATGCAAATCTATGCCATAACATGTAGCAACAATGAATCTACTAATAGTCTTCATAAAAGATGATTACCTTCTTGACAATAGAAATAGGGTTAAAAAGAAGATAATATCACAAAGCATAAATTCATTAGTAAAATGTTACAAAAAAAGATGGTAAGAGAGTATGAGCACCATCACTTCACAAAATCATTAGAAACAGTAAAAAAAAAAAATCACATTAAAAATGTAATATAAAAACCCACCTGGCAGAAAGTCAATCCAAGGACACATAAGGATGGAATGTTAAGAGACTAATAAAGAGGAAAAAGTTGGAAAAGATCTCCAATTACATTTTATAACATGCCCTTTTCTCCATCAAGCTCAAAGGAGACACCCATTTGGAATTTTACATAACACTCCAAAATGTTTTTATTGAGGAAGTAAAATAACCATTTAAAATTAGCAAAAGTAATTGAATTACAGTAATGGAGGAGGTTAATGATTGAGACAACACAATTTTGAGGGCTCTGAGGGATAAATTCTTAAGTTTTCTGAAGGAGAGAAAGATATTAAAGGCATAGGGGGAAAAATACACTCAGACCTCCTTAATTTAACTGGATCTGAAATTTCATTAATTTAGGAGCTTCCTCTAATTAGGTAGATTATAATTTATTCACACCTGCCTATCCTATGTGATTGACCATACTATTGCAAAAATTTGCCACAGGGAGATCTCCAAATATGCTGAATCTCTCCCTCAGTTTGTCACAGCACAAGAGTATCAGTAAAGTACTCTAGTTATCCATTTGCCATGTTTCCTTCTTGCCATATGATCGTTTTTCCTTCATAAGATAACTCCCTTACCTCCTGTTTTTCAGATTTGTTTATTCTACATTGCATTCTTCCTACACTTACCATGCATCTTTCCTATTATCCTTTGTATGATATTCATCTTTTGTTCTTTGCAGATAATGATGATCATATCTGGCTAACATGTAATGATACTGCCATGGAAAAGATGAGCCTTTACTTTCATGGGAAGCCTGTGGATAAAGATAATCACTATCTAGGTCATTCTCATCTTTTCAATTCTGGGCCCAATTAATGGACTATTTACACTGTCCCAAATACACATACATACATATTCACATAAATGTATGCATATATATATATATATATATATATACATATATACTGTGTAAGATCTATAGAGTATCTATATGAATGCATATTAAAATCTGAGCAATCGCCATTCTTTGTTCACTTTTTCTTTCCTGTGTGGAAAAGGACAGTGTCAAAGATTTTACAGGATAGCCTGGCAGAGATTGGTTATGTTCTGCATTGTTGGAAGGATTGCCCATACCATTGAATTAGAACATAGATCAATTAGAATATTAAAGCATGACTGATATGCAAAATAATTAGCAATACAATGGGAAAATCATGAACTATTGTTTTAGCTGCACTAGTAGCAACTAGCTGAAGGAACTAGCTGTAGGAATAGCAAGTCATTTAAAGTCTCTTGGTTTCCTTATCTGTAAAATAGAAATAATAAAGCCTTTATTGCTTGCCTCCCAAAATTGTTATAGAGATAAAATACGATAAAGTATATGAAAATATTTTAAAATTGCATGCATAGTATTATCATGATATTGGTTCCATTTCTACAAATGTAATTTCTATCTCTTATATTTGGCCAGTAGAGGGCTCTTGGATGCAGCTTTAGTTTAAGACTAATATTTAAAATATCTTTTAAAATTTTTGTCATTTAGATATATGTATGTATATAAACTGAGAATGGACATAGTGGCAATATCAGGAAGATGGCCAATAGCTGATGAATGTTTTCATCACAGCCACATGGAGAGTATTTACTAAGACACAAGGAGATTCCAATTTGTTTTGGTGGAGGGAGGCATGAATGAAATCAAGGATTTTCATTAAATATCGAAGAAACTGGTAAAACATGAAGAGGAAATTCTATTTTAACGTTAAGTGATCCTCTTATCATTGTATAAGTCAATATTCAGCCCATTTAGAGTACTGTACTAAGTCCTTTTTCTATTTAATTATGCATTTATCACATTTTTCCTATTACTATACTAAGGCTGGGTTAGATATATTGTTTTAGATGAGAGGTTTCAAACGCACAGCTCATAGGCCTTATATGGACCATAACATTCCTGAGGGTGGCCCAAATCAAGTTCAAACGTCATTGGGAATAATACAATTTGAAAATTAATAAAACCTAGGTAATAGCAATATATGGTTTTTAAATCAATGAGGCCTGCAGAGATCCTTATATATGGTTAAGTGACCCCTGTTAGTATTGAATTTATACCAATGTTCTAGATCAGCTGATAGTATTTTACATATGCTATTGTGTGTATTCCTTTTGGGGATGTGTTGGACTAAGCCACTAAGGTTCAAAATTCTGTGATTCTGTGATTCCAATTATGAACTTCTCATTTATGGATATCAAGGTAATGGGTCATAATCTTAGAAAATCTTCACTCAGACAAAAATTTAGAATGGAAAATACACAGACACACACACATATATATATATTCGATATTTTCATGCATACCTTAATTTTAAGGACCTATGACTATAAAAATGTGGGAACACCTATCAATAGATTATAATCCTTTCACCATGGATGAACAAAAACCATAATTTTGTAACCACTTAAAAATTTTGGAACTTTCATATGTACAGTATCATATCATTTTTAAAAGGGTTTGAGGGGTCTGGATTTTGTTTTGCTTTATTTTTCCTTTTTCTTTTATTAAAGTTGAGTCTTGAGTATTTTGTTTAAAGGCTATACTTTGTTGTCATCAAGCTACATAAAATCTTGAAATCATCAAGATAGAAAAAGACCAATTATACAGAGCATTTAATGACAGTAGTAACTTAGTCATGATTTCTTGAGAAGAATTCTGTTATTGAAGAACCCTTGCTCTAAATAACTTAGAATTATCTTCATTACTTTTATAAGACTGGCATTCAACCTATATATAGGAAAATGATTAGAAACATAATGTATCTCTTTGGTAGTTAATTATTCATTTAATAGATATTTATTGAGTACAGTGTCTTTGCCAAGAAAAATCCAAATGGGGTCACAGAAGAGTTGGACATGACTTATCAACTGAACAACTATAATATGCTATGATAGGTGTTATGGTAATTGCAAAGATGAATAAAACATGGCTTTGCATTCTAGGTTGTCTTAATGACAAATAGATTGCCCTACTTTCCATAAAGCTGAAATCATTTTCACAAATGCTAATGTAAAGGAGGTAGAAATTTACTGCTTTGAATAAAAATACCATTTTCACTTGCACAACTTCACCAATAAATATCTCTCTCTCCTCATCGATTGAGAACTACACCCTATACCTGCCTACCTAAAGAGTGAGATGGAGTTGGTGAAAGCCAGAGAATGTATCTCTTTAATCTTGAGGATCTCTTCAGATTTCTTAAGTCTGTAAAGATCACTCTGAGTTCTCTTCATTCTTTTCAAGTTCTTTGGAATCTGCATTCATTCCTAACACTTCTGACTTGCAGCATTTAGAGAGAAAATGAACAATGTCCATTTGATTTCTGCTTGTTCAAAAATTCTGGGAAAAAGCCAACATGAATAAAGCAGGCAGTCTCCACCCAGCTATCCACTGATCAAGAAATACTTATTGAGCACCTACTATGGGCCAGGAATGTTACTAAAGAGACAAAAGACAGTTCCTACCCTCAAGCGCTAGAATTAAGAAAGATTGAGAGATTTAGAAAGGCTTCATATTTTTTAAATATAGATTTTTAATTGGGACTTAAAAGGAAATCAGTGGATGGAACCAAGATGGCAGGGTACACATAGTGTTCCAGCTGAACTCTCTTAATACTCCCCTTCAAACAACTTTAAAATATGCCAAATTAAATTGTAGAACAGCATAGTCAATGAAAGGTCATGGTGAGACGTTTTTCCAACCCAAGACAACTTAGGAAGTAAGAAAAAAAGGTCTGTGACTCTGGGGTGGGGGCTAGTCTAGGCCGTATAAGGTAGCAAAACCAGCTCTGAGTCTTGAAGGTAGCTATGACAATAGCAGCAGCAGCTTCAGGTAGAATGGGCAGATGAGAACAATTTGTTCCAACAGTCATGAAAGCAGGTGTGGTGGTGTGCACAGAGCCTGGTTAGATACAGAAGACATCAAGGTTTGCATTTTGAGTCATCACTAGTCGTCCTGTCTCTATCCTGCCACTGGACAATGGTGGCTTTGACTACTTCGTGCCACTCTGCCTCACTTAAGTCCAATTTACATATGGATCAAATTTAAAAAGCAGCCTCAGGAGTTCTCAACTCAGAGAGGGCAAGGGGATTGGACAAATGACCAGAAAGACATTATTAGGCATCCCTGTGCTGACACTGAACAGAGTACTAGGTGTTGTTTGACCACAGAGTTCATCTTTAATAGAAAATTCAAAGTCAAGAAATATGTTGAAAAAATAATCAAGCAAACAAAAGAATCTGATCATAAAAAAGCTAGTATAGTGACAAAAACCTTAAGCCAAAAACTCAGAAGGGAAGGAATTGAAAACAGCTGCAAACAAAGCCTCAAAGGAAACTGCACACTGAACACAAGCTCATACTTTAAGTATGCTATATATAAGGCAAATAGGAAATAATTGATAAAGGAAAAGCCCTACAATTAAGAAAAATTGAAAAAGACTTCCTGTTAAAAAAAAAAAAAAGACTTTTAATTGGGATTTAAAGGGAAGCCAGTGGATGGAGCCAAGATGGCAGAGTACATATAGGATTCTAGCTGAACTCTCCTAATATTCCCTCCAAACAACTCACCCAGAATTCATGAAATAGCTAAAGAAAGAACTAAAAACATTTTTAAATCAAACAAGAGTAGTATAAGAAAAGTTGTGGAAAGAAATGAATGTTGCAAGAAAATTAAGAGAAGAGAATTAACAGCTTTATACAAAGATATCCTAAAGGAAAATAGAACCCTGGAGAGTAAACTATAATACTAGTTGAAACAATCAAATATGTTATACATAAAATAAACTTACATAACTCATCAGTATTTCTATATATTACTAATGAAATCTAACAGGAAGAAGAAGAAAGAGAAAATCCACTTAAAATAACAGCAAAAAGTACAAAATTTTGGGGGAGTCTACCTGTCAATACAAATCCATGAAATATATAAACACTTTCCACACAAATAAAGACAGATCTAAACAACTAGAGAAATATTAATTGCTCATGGGTAGGATGAGCTGATAAAATAAAAATGATAAGTCTAATTAAGCTAACTTATTTAGTACCACACTAATCAAACAACCAAAGAACTACAGAGTTTAAAAAAAATTACAAAATTCATCTGGAAGAACAAAAAGTCAAGCATATCAAGGAAATTGATCAAATAAAAATTAAAAAATTAAGAAAGGCAGCCTTATAATAGAAGTTTTCAAACCCGGTTACAAAATGAAAATCAAAACAATCTGTTACTAAGAAATAAAGTAATGTTTCAATGGAATAGATCAGACATAATAAATAGTACTAAGTGACTATAGTAATCTAGTGTTTGATAAACTCAAATATCTAAACTTAGGGGGCAAGAATTCACTATTTGAAAAAATTTACTGGAAAACCAGAAAGTAATCTGGTAGAAAGTAGGCATAAACGAATATCTCATACTGTATAAAAAGACAAGGGCAGCTAGATGGCACAGAAGATAGTGCCCTGGGCTCAGAATCAGAAAGACATGTTCCTGAGTTCAAATCTGGTTTCAGACATGTGACTTGGAAAAGTCATTTAACCAGATGTGGCTCAGTTCTTCCTTTGCAAAAGAGAAGGAAATGGCAAAGTACTCCAGTATTTTCTCCAAGAAAACCTCAAAATGGGGTCATGGGATATCAGACACAACCAAACAACAATAACAAACAAAAACATAAAAAGACATGTTCAAAATGGGTATATGATTAAGGAATAAAGACTGATATTATAAGTTAATTGGGAGAGTACAAAAAATTTACCTGTCAGATGTATAGATAAGGGAAGATCAAACAAGAGATAGATAGAAGCTAAGATTGATCATTTTTATTAAATGGAATTTAAAAGGTTTTACACAAATAAAAGCAATCATTAGGAGGAACGCAGGAAAGCAGAGAAAAAAATTTACAAATTCTTTGATAAAAGTTTTGATAAAAATATTTCTCAAATATGTAAAGAAATGAGCCAAATGTGTAAATGTAAGAACTATTTATCAACTGATAAATGGTCAAATGATATGAATAAGCAGTTTTTAGAAAAAAAAAGTTATTCATGATCATATGAAAAAAAATACTATAAACCAGGAATAATTAAATCAATACAAATTAAAACAGCTCTGAAGTTTAAAAATATAGGAATGGCTAACATGACTTTAAGGAAAAAACAACAACAAACTCTAGAGGGGAACTAAAAAAATTAGCACACTAATGCACTGTTTATGAAGTTATAAACTGGTTCAATCTTTCTAGAGAACAATTTGGAATTATGCCTAAAGAGGCATAATACTGTGTGCAAGCCTCCAGATTATAATTACCCAGCAATAACACTATTAGATCTGTATTCCAAAGAGAGCAAATAGAAAAGGAAAAGGATCATACATACAACAAACAATTATAGTAGTTCTTTTGTAATGGCAAAGATTTGGAAATTTAAGGGAAGTCTCATCAATTCAGAAATGGATGAACAAGTTTAGGTATAAATCTGCAAAAAAAATTTAAGATTTATATAATAAAAAGCAAAGTGAGCAGAAGCAGGAGAACATTGTACACAATAAAAGCAATATTATAATAATGATTAACTATGAAACATAGCTACTCTAATCATTACAATGATCTAAAATAATTCAAAGGGATTCATGATAAAAATTGTATCTACCTCCAGCAAGAGAATTGATAAACCCTGAATACAAATTGAAGAACACTGTTTTTCACTTTCTTTATTTTTCTTGCTTTGGGGGGGAGGGAATAACACAGTTAATATGGAAAAACACTTACATGATATATATATATATACAAATGTATATATAGGAAGAAGAGACTTTGGAACTCAATTCTTTCTTAAATTAACTGAATGTTAAAAATATAACCAAGATATTTGTGCACTAAATACTTTAAAATGAAAAAAAAATTAAAGAGAAAAGAATATACCTGGGAAAAATAGAAGGCTCCTGAGCCACACAATGTAATGATTTTGATAGATAGCTTAACAGAGAAGTTGCAAACTCAGCATTTTCTCACATAGAAGCAAGGCCAGCTATTTCCTGGCATGAATGTATACAAATTTAAGTTGCAGTGTTTTGGGGGAGAGTAAGGGAGATCAGAAGGTCCCTAAGCTAATTTTGGCTCTAACATTATACAACACAAAAGAGAAAAGTCTCCTATTGAATTTTTCCTCAGGACAGAGCAATTATTACAGATTGATACAGATGAGCTCTGTGGATCCTGTAAATGAAGAAAAAATCACACTGCAAAGATGTGCCAATGCTTGATACACAGTCCTCAATTATGCAGAGATAGAAATCATTGCTATGGTCTTAATTGACTTCAAGGATCAATATAGTGTACTGGGTTTAATCTCAACAGACTGCAGCCCTTCTCAAATGTGGGTCACAAAAGCAAAGCAGAGTAACAACATTATCAATGCATATTACTTTAGATGACCAGGAAAAAGATGGAGTAATGTACAATCCTTTTCTCTTTGGTAAGGTAAAGTATCAAAAAAAAAAAAAGGAGGGAGGGCACAAATACCTGGCATAAGAACACCTCCATCAGATAAATGGATAACTGATAAACCTTTTGTTATAATTGTGAGTTGGGTGGATATACTTATGATTAGATATACATATTTATATTAGATGTACTAGCAAAAAAAAGACAGCATTGGTCATGAAGTTAAAACCTTCTGATCCACCTTAAGGAAATTGGACCAGGGATGTTTCATTCTGGGCCCTGAAGATAAACATATTGACCTCATCATCCATTCATTATGGTCTGTTCTACCTGGACCCAGATGGTGGTAAATATTGAGAATAGGAACTGTAATGCGGTCTTAGATAATGAATAACAAATTACTCTCATTTTACAGTTTTTTTGTGACAGACTTTTTTGGATCAAATACCTTTAAAAGCTATAACTTGGTGATTTGAGTGATAAAAACTATCCATACTTGGGATACATCCAGGTGATCTTAAAATTCCCCAAGGAAATTGTTGGTAAACATTGTAGTTCTGGTATTTGCAGAGCATCCAACACTTATTGGAATGTCAACATTGATTAGAACAAGTTCTAGTCATTTTAAAATCCTAATAGGATATTTGAAAAAATTCCTATGGGATCCAATACCTGTATTCTTTGGCCATCAATACAGACTATGCAAAGGCTTATAGAAGACTAAATATAAGAGGTTTCAATGAATGTCCCAGGACCCCTAATTCTTCATCCTCTAAGCTGGATCCTTAGATATTTTACTGGGAATTCCCTATTACTACAAGAATGAAAGGAGAGGTTAAGGCTAGAACTCTACAAGAGGACAATGAGCTCAAGGTGGAATCCATAGCATCTAGCTAATTGATTCCTGACCATTCAGAGAAAAATCTGAGAGGATTCCTTTCTTTATGATTGAAGATGTCAAAAACCATCTCAAATAATTGCTGGCTCATGTCATCATCACAGAATCCAACTTCCTTATGCATCACTCATGGTGGCAATGCCTAATAAAAATAGAAAGATGCAAATATGTATCAGTAGCTGAACTTTGAACTAAAGGACTAATGTGGACCATTAAATGAGGCCTTAGGTGCAAGATGTTTTGGATTTTCTGTTAGGCCAGTCAGTGTTTTTTGGTCTTAGATTTGCAATATTGGATACCACCAACTTCCTATGTTTGAGGAAGGCAAGGAGAAGATAGTTTCCAGTTGGATTTTTACCAGTTTGAAAGGCTGAACAACCTGCCTTTTGAAAAAAATTGCTCCATGGAATGAAGAAATCCTATCAGGACTATCCATCAAAACCATTTATTACACTAGGCAAATTAGTTAGAGTTTATAAGGAACAGGAGGAAAGAACTCATTCAAGCAAAGGCTAAGAAAAAGAGATTCTCTATCAGCAGTACAAAGACTTTCTTAGTCAGATCTGGGCATTAAAAGTAAAGCATCCTTTGAAAAAGACTGTATGTTATTTCAGGGCAAAGTTACTGAACCCAGAGGCAACATTTTTTTTCCAAAACTGCTCCAGGGATTTACAGATTCAACCCCATAAAGAAGGGATATACTTGAGGTTCAATCTGACATTGATGCCAGCCCAGATATAAAAAAAATAAGTCTATAACATTCTTTATGGTTAGTTCATGTCATCTACCATGACACAGGCATAGGAGCTGAAAGATCATTTAATGACAAGAGAACTAAATCATCCATGTGTTGGCATTTTGTCAAATTTTTCTCCTCAATCCTCCCTGGGTGATCCACAAAATATGTGAGGATCCTTCTTCTATTTCTCTTAACATTTGAATTATGCTAGGGGAGGATTTAACCTATTTATTAATTATCCCTTGATGCATTATAAATTTTAAAAATTGTCTTTCAGGGCCAAATCAGTCAAATGGAGAATCAGGAATTGGTTTTCCTGGCATCTTATTAGCTCCCTTCATAAGCAGGCCCATTCAAATATATTATCAGATCCTGGAGCAAATATCAATAGCATTGATTAATTGATTAAGATCCTCTAAAACAACTCTCATGCAGTGAACAGATAAAAATTATTTATCATTAGCACATTATTTGTTTGCAAGTGAATATAGAATAGGTTGTTGAAAACATTTTAAAAAGGAAAAATTGTGCTTATAGTCACAGTACCTTATATATATTCCATGCCATCCTAATTAAATTACAAAAAAATCTGTTTTACCGAATTAGAAAAATAATAATAAAATACACAAAAGTGAAATCTATCAAAGGAAATAATGAAAGTATAAAGGAAGAAAGTTTAGCAATACCAAATCTTAAATTCTATTATATGACAGTAATTATCAAAACTATCTTATACTGGCTAAGAAATAAAAAGGTAGATTAGTAGAATGGAATAGACATACCATTCATAGGAACAAACAAGCATCATTATTAATCAGAGAAATACAGATTAAAACAACTTTGAGATTTCATTTTATACTAACATGATAGAAGGCACATGTAAAAAATGTTTGAAAAGATGTGGAAAAATTGGGGCATATTCATTGTTGGTGGAATTATAAAATGATCCAACCACTTTAAAAACAATCTGGAATTATGCCCAAAGAGTTATTAAACTATCCATAATATCCTAT
This sequence comes from Sminthopsis crassicaudata, assembly GCF_048593235.1. Lineage (NCBI taxonomy): Eukaryota > Metazoa > Chordata > Mammalia > Dasyuromorphia > Dasyuridae > Sminthopsis > Sminthopsis crassicaudata. Next base: position 151,411,913 of record NC_133622.1, read on the forward strand.
GACCAGCAATACCACTACTTGGTTTATTTCCAAAAATAATTAGGGAAAAAGAAAAAACTCTATATAACCTAAAAAGTTTATAGCAGCCCTATTTGCAAAGAATTAGAAATTATAAGGATAACCATCAATTGGATAATAGCTAAATAAGTTGGGGTACATGATTGTGATGAAATATTACTATGCTATAAGAAATGATGAGCACAATGATTTTAGAAAAAAATAACATGATTTTTTCATGTTTTGCAAGAAATGATGAAGAGCAAAATAAACAGAACAAAGAGAACATAGTATACAGTAATAACAATACTGGTTTTCTTTTTTTTTTTTTCATTCTGTCAAGGAAATAATTTTATTAATAAAGATGTTGAAATGAATATCAATTTAAATGAGGCACTTGTAACCTCAGCTATAATTACATTTAAAAAGTGTCAGATTTTACAGTCTTATTCACAACTTCAATAATAGTTTACAAAGCTTTTAATTAGTATTTCTTGTGGTTAGTCTTTGTCTCCCACTGCATGGGTCACATCTCTCTGTCAGTTAAACAGACAACTCTGGACCTCTGAAACTGGAATGTAACACATCTGAAAAGCTTTGGTTGACTACTGCTATTATTTGCAGAGGAGCTGGAGAGAAGATTTTGGCTGATAGAAGGAAGATCAGACTCATTAGATGTCTAAATAGACTTGTTTTGTAGCTGACTATCAATTTCAAGACCAGCTTCTAAACAAATTCCTTCTGGTTCTATCTTTAAAAATACTTCATCTCCATCATCACCTGTCCTTGTTTTTTCAGTTGTGGATAAAGTGTCAGTGGATCTTATCCCCATTGGAACAGATTGAGATGTGTGCTCAAAAGCATTAATAGTAGTACTTTCAGTAAATAGTCAATAGAGCTGCAATATGTAAAAAAAATAATAGGAACACTTCAGTTCTGAATTTTTTTTCATGATCTAAGAAGAGGGGTATGTCATACATATCTAAATCTCCTTGAGATGCAAGGTAAGATCTGAGTGACACACAAATTAAAAAGAAAATTTAAAAAGGATAAAACCTTAGAGCCTCTGATTTTATGTCAATGAATAAGAATTTATTTAATATTTACTATGTGCCAGGTACTTTTAAGGGCTGGGGATAAAGTCACTTTTTTCATCTACATTATTTAATTGTTTACTAAAGCTTTCCCTTGTCCCCCCAAAAAACTCATCTGAATATTTCAAATTGGTAGGATTTGGATTTTTTTTAAAGGGTCAGTTATATTTAGCCAAGGGTAGTACAACTAAACCCAACAAAAATAAAAATTGAATATGGTTTGGCAAAGTGATTTAGGAAAAGAGATGCCTGATATTTCCTTCTATCGTTAACTTTTCAGTTTTATTAATAGTAACAGGAATTTTATCCAAGCCATTAAAGGCTAAATTTCAAACTCGACTTATACATATATGCAGACATTCAGGTGATACTATATCATACACACACACACACACACACACACACACGTATATTTGATAGCAGTAATTGGAGATGAAAGCAGTTACATTTTTATTTCAAGCTGAGTTTAGGAATAAATACCAGGTGAATCATTGATACATGACTTATATGTGCTTCTATGTTTCAGGATAAAAGTAGTGTCTATCTTTTATGTGATTTATTCTTTTAAACCATAAAAGGTGAAATGAAATAGGTTCTTCATTTTATATTTTTCACTAGAAAGAAAATAGGACTTGTCCTATTGCTGAGAAATAACTAAGATGTTCATTTGCTTAAAAAACATTAAAATTTGAAACTAAATTCTATATAGTAAAGTATTTTTTCCAGCACACTTTAATCTAAAAGAGTTAATTCTGCTTTTTCAAAGTGAACTCTTAGAGAAAAGGCCCACCTTTTCTGAATGAAATGTATATTCAGTATAATCTTGCCTGGTATTGAAAAATAGAACAGGAGCTTTCTACATACATACATATATATATTTATCGTTAGGATTAAAAATTTCAAGAGGTTCATCTGTATAGATACTATCTTTTAGGTTCCAAGAATGGATCCTGCTTTGTGATTGTGAACTGCTACTTGGTATAAAAGTACTTATGCTATTAAAGTAACACCAGAGCAAGGAAATGGGTACCTGTCAGAGAACAAAGAGAATTTTCCTTGATGTGCACAATGAACTTCTTTCATTATCCTCAAATTAGAAGAAGAAATAAAATGCATATCTCAGGCCATACCAAATAAAATTGAATTTTCTAAAAAGATAATTTTCTTAAAAGGAGAAAAAAAAAAAACTTTCCTCATACTTTGTGTTAGGACAGAAGAAAAAAGTCCTCTGTTTTATTCAAGGTTCATGTTTCCCCTACAAAGTTAACCCAGCTTTGCTAAATAAGTTATAACTGACTGTAAGTTTATATAGTTTTTGCTTTCTGCAATATTATATTCCACATTCTTTAGTCCTTTATAATGAAGGCTGCTAAATTTTGTGTGATAGCAATTGTGTCTCCTTAGAGCTTGAATTCTTTCCTTCTCATTTACTTGTGTTATTTTTTCTTTGATCTGAACTCTGGATTTTGGCTGTTATGTTCTTGGGACTTTTCATTTTGGGATTTCTTTTAGGAATTAACTAAGAGGTTCTATTTTCATTTTGTTCTATGGTTCTAAAAGACAGGCAATTTTCTTTTAAGATTTGTTGAAATATTATGTCTAGGATTTTTTTTTATGTATTCAAGTAATCTAATATTACTTAGTATCTTTTTACTCAATCTGTTTTCCAGGTCAATTGTTTTTACTAGGAGATCTTTATATTTTCTATTATTGTTTTCATTTTGGTCTTTGTTTTAATTTTTGTTGTACCACAGGGTGTTGTTTGAGCAAAGTTTTATACATCTTGTGTAATGTAAATTTTACTTCTAATTCTTCCTTCTACATCATTGATTCCTTGTTTGTTTGTTTGTTTGTTTGTTTATTTAACTCTGGCTTCATCTCTTCCAAAAATTCCAGTTGGATTTGTGTCCAAGCTATGTCTTGCTTTGAGGCTTTGTTTGTAGATATTTTGAAGCATTCTCTTTTGCATTTTTGTATAAAGCCTCCCTATAACCATAAGAGTTACTTTTGTGGAATTTTTGTTTGTTTGTTTGTTCATTTTTACAACCTACTTCCTGGCTTCAGACTTGATACTAGTGCTAGTCTCTATTCTGTTTTGGAGAGAAGATCCTGCTGTTGCTTTTTTGAAGTGTTGGATGTTGAATTATTTCAGGATCTCTGGGACATACAGGAACCAATCATCTTTTCATGCTTCCCAAAGTAGTCTGATCTGAGATAAGATCTGATTGCTGCAAGTTCTTGATCTTAGTTTGGGTTTCAGCAAGCTTAGATTGCTCTTAGAATTCTGTTGGCTCAGACTGACACCTTGAATACCATGGATTTTTTTTTTTTGCTCTGAAAGCTAGTCTAGTCATAGAAAGTGAGACCCTGATTTGACTCCTTTACTTTTATTTTATTTTATTTATTTACTCCTTCAACTTTTTTGCTCCTGAGGTTTAAGACACATCACTGCTGCTGTTGGCTTCTGAAGCCACTCTTTTCTCTATACACTACCTTCCTGTTTAAGAATGACACTTTGATGGTCAGGTTTTAGTTGTTATATGTTGTAAACAAACATGACAAAAATTTTTTATCCTGCATGTGCTGTGTTTTATTTTTTTTATTACCTTATATGATAGAATTTCTTTCTCCACTTTTTCTAACATATCCATTAGAATAGTCCTTTTCCTAAAATCCAGAGAAGATGTTCCCAACAATTTATTGATCCAAGAGGATCAATTCATTTAATTCCTGACAACTTCAGGCCATATTGATGTACCTTATTCACTATAGGATGTAAAAGGTCACGTGAACATACAGCTAGGGACCTTTCAGGCTTAGAGGATACCAAGGTCATTAGCGTTTACTATTTTGAGTCTGTTGACTAGAAGTATTTGTATATAGGGGCTGAGATTACCCAAGCTGAATTCTGTAATTTTCTTGAATGTCCTTTCTATAATTTAACTAAATAAACCTTGAATGACTTATGAATCTCTCATTTCATTCCAAAATGTACCTAAACTACCTGGTTCAGGATGATCCTCTACAAAGACAGAATTACCCTATACTCACTTTGCATATATATATGTGTGTGTGTGTGTGTGTGTGTGTGTGTGTGTGTGTGTGTGTGTGTGTGTGTCACTTCCCCAAATAGAATATCATCTCTTTGAGGGACTTATTTCTTTTTATGTTTGAGCCCCAATACCTAGCACAATGCCTGGAACATAGTAGGCACTTAATAAATCTTTTTGATGGATGAATTCATTTATTTTCTATTACCCATCTCCTTATCAGAAAGATGCTACAATCTGAGATTTGCAATATCATGTTCACTGATAACAGGAGATAGGGAAATAGGGAGAGGTGGATCAACGGAACATCACATAAATTAAGCATAGTTTAGATTTATCACAAATAATAATTTTTGCACTATGTCCTGAGATACCTTTTCTTCAAACAGAAACAATCCCAAGTTGTTAACTCTATTTAATAATAACATTCAATAGCTTTATTGACTATGAGCAGGCACTTTTTTCTTAATTGTTAGTTATTAAGTCACAATTTTGCCAAGCAATACAAACACAAAATCATAACTTCATTTTTCTGGGAATTGATATGTTCCTGTCTAATAACACAATCTAAATTACAGCTAGAATAAACCTGTCAAGTAGGAATTCTACCTTAAAAGATAACTGAAGAGAAAGAAAAGCAATTTTGTACTTATGGCTTCCCAATTAACATAACTTAAATGTAATTATCATGATCGGATCCAAGGCATCTAGACCCAAAAGGTCTTCTAGTGGGCCTGAAAAAAATATAGGCTTCTTAATGCCCTGCCAACTACCTGGCATGACCTAGTGCACCTCATGCAGGGGAATGAGGGGCTTTTTCAGACTTTCTGATACCTATACTACAGAAATTACCTTCCTATAGAGCCCTGTGAGGGTACCTGCTGCCTTGGTCTCTTACCTTGGTCTCTGCCTGCTCAGACAGTCCTATTCTCTGCTGCTACCTAGTTCCAGGCCTACACTTACCCCATACTAGAAGTCTTTGGCAGAAGGCTATTTTGCTAGCAAACTCAAGCTCAGACAACCAGTAAAGATGGGAGAGGAGAGTTCAATGCATTTCTGAGGGGAGAAATATCAGATCTCTCTATATATCAAGAATTAAATAAGAAAAAATGTTTTAAAAAGGCATTAAACAAGAAAAGGAGCTTGGTTATCTGGATGTGCCCTAGACCCAAGTGAGCAAGAAGCATGGTTGATTTCTTTTTTTTCTGGAGAGACCTTACCAGCTGGCCAAGGAGAAAGAAACTAGCTCTTAAGCTACAGAATAGACAGGAAATTGATGTTACTAGGTAACTACCATTGACAACCAAGACTATTGTTATTCCTATTTCCCTCATAGCCATACATGAGAAGGAAATTGGATCTGGACCTTTAGCAGCAGTCCCCTTCCCTTATCTTCAAGCTGGTTCTAGTTGACTTAATGAAATAAAAAATGAAGGGCACAAAGGGTATTTCCCTTTGCCTGATGGACAAGAGTTCCCCTGGGACAGTTACCATGCAGTATGTATATGCACACACACACACACAATCCTACATTTTCAACTGCTTCTTGGACATCTCTTCCACTTATATCTTATCGGCTCAACTCAAAATGTCAATACTTAATATTCTTTCCTTAGAAGCTAGCTCCTTTAAGTAAAATTGCAAATTATGTCACTACCATCACTATACCATCATCCAGGATATAAACCTTATCATTAACCATGCTACTTCTATGTCCTTCTCAGAATCATTGAATTTTAAATTTGGAAGGGGTCTTATCAGCAATCTAATCCAACCAATATATCCCCTACTCACCATCCAGATATTACAAGATAGTCAACTTGTGGTCATTCAACTTTTTGTTATTGTATTTTTCAAAGTACTTGGGGTTAAGTGATTTGCCCAGGGTCACATAGCTAGTTTCTGAGGTGAGATTTGAACTCAGATCCTCCTGATTCTAGAGCCACTGCTGTATCTACTGCATCTTTTAGCTGCCCCATCATTCAGTCTTTGATTGATGAACTTCTATTGTGAAGAAGGGACCTAATTATTTAGGTCAATTTATTATACCTTTGGATAGCTTTGTTAGGAATTATTAGAAATTATGGGGAGCAAAGAATCAAAGTTTATTTCTTTTTAACATGAGGTAATTATTCCAAGTTCTATCACTTAGGCCAAACAAAACAAGCATATGCACTTTTTTCCTTAGAATAATTTCAGATATTTGAAGATAGCTTTGTTCTTGGTATTAAATTGCTGCTATTTCTCTTTCCCTCCTAAAATTATTTTGAATTACTTTGTTTTATATTTATTTTTATTGCTTTGTATTTATTGATTTATGGACCTATTTTATTCTCTCAGTAGGATGTAAGCTTCTTGTGGGCAAATATATCTCTGTATATTACACTAATAACTACTTAATAAATAAATGTTTGACAAATGATTAAAAACAAAAGTAGCCATAAGGGAAGCTGAAAACATGCTGAAACATACAATTCAGGAGAAAGAAATGAGAAAAATTGAGAGCTTCTAGCTTCTGCAGAATCCTAATGTCATCATGAATATTTTCAAAAGAGAGTCAAGAAATACTAGCCGTTAAGAAATAGACTAGTTAATCAGTGGAATATATTAGGTTCACAGGAAAAAATAGTCAATAACTTTAATAATCTAGTGTTTGACAAACCCAAAGACCCCAGCTTTTGGGATAAGAACTCACTGTTTGAAAGAAACTGCTGGGAATATTGGAAATTAGAATGGCAGAAACTAGGCTCTGACCCACACTTAACACCATACACCAAGATAAGGTCAAAATGGGTTCATGATTTAGGCATAAAGAATGAGATTATAAATGAATTAGAAGAACATAGGATAGTTTACCTCTCAGTTCTGTGGAGGAGGAAGGAATTTGTGACCAAAGAAGAACTAGAGATCATTATTGATCACAAAATAGAAAATTTTGATTATATCAAATTAAAAGGCTTTTGTACAAACAAACTAATGCAGACAAGATTAGAAGGGAAGCAATAAACTGGGAAAACATTTTCACAGTCAAAGGTTCTGATAAAGGCCTAATTTCCAAAATATACAGAGAATTGACTCTAATTTATAAGAAATCAAGCCATTCTCCAATTGATAAATGGTCAAAGGATATGAACAATTTTCAGATGAAAAAATTGAAACTATTTCCAGCCATATGAAAAAATGCTCCAAGTCATTATTAATCAAAGAAATGCAAATTAAGACAACTCTGAGATACCACTACACACTTGTCAGATTGGTTAGGATGACAGGAAAAGATAATGCTAAGTGTCGGAGGGGATGTGGGAAAACTGGGACACTAATACATTGTTGATGAAATTGTGAATGTGATGAGAATTAGATAAGGAGTACCTAAATGAAGTTAGGGTTAATTGAGGTCTAGTGGCAGGTTTGGGGTACAGGGAGTCAAATAGAGCTCCCCTGCAACTCCTTTGGATTCAGTGCAAGGATATAAAGTTAAATGAGGTCTAGTAGTGGCACAAGAGTCTTCTGTAAAGGAATTTACAGCCCCCCAAACCTAGAATAATAAAAGAGGTTCATTGTGGAGTTTGGAAGTAAGGTTAGAAAGTAGAAAGACAGCAGGACAAGGGCTGGCACCGGTGGGCTGGCGTAAGGATGCCATGTTTGGGACTCCTGCAAAGTGTGGACTCCAGGGTTCCCCTTTTAATCTAAAGGGGCTCATGGGTGAAGTCTCAGATTGGCTCCTGGCTGGGTTTCAGCCAGGGTTAGAATTTGAATAGAATTCAATGGGTTTTTGGATAAGGAGGAAGCTGTTAGTGCTTGGGGTGAGAGTTGGGAAACTTGAGCAGATCATTAGAATGGGGGCTGGGACAGCCCAAGTTAGCTCAGATCCAATGGGGGCTGAGAGAGTCCAGCAATCTCCCATTGGAATTCATGGGGGTTGGGAATTAGAAAGGAATCTTAACCCATATCAAATACATCCAGCCATTCTGGAGAACGATTTGGAACTGTGCTCAAAAAGTTTTCAAACTGTGCATACCCTTTGACCCAGCAGTGTTACTACTGGACTTATATCCCAAAGAGATCTTAAAGAAGGGAAAGGGACCTGAGTGTGCAAAAATGTTTGTGGCAGCCCTCTTTGTAGTGGTCAGAAACTGGAAACTGAGTGGATGCCCATCAATTGGAGAATGGCTGAATAAATTGTGGTATATGAATATTATGGAATATTACTGTTCTATAAGAAATGACCAGCAGGATGATTTCAGAAAAGCCTGGAGAGACTTACATGAACTGATGCTGAGTGAAATGAGTAGGACCAGGAGAGGAGATTATTATATACTTCAACAACAGTACTATATGATGATCAATTCTGATGGATGTGGCTCTCTTCAACAGTGAGATGAAGCAAATCAGTTCCATTTTTTCAATAATGAATAGAACCAGCTACACCCAGCAAAAGAAATAAGTGTGAACCACTATATAGCATTTCCAATCCCTCAGTTTTGGTCCACTTGCATTTTTTATTTCCTTCACAGATTAATTGTACATTATTTCAGAGTCTGATTCTTCTTGTGCAGCAAAATAACTGTATGGATATGTATACATATATTGTATTTAACATATACTTTAACATATTTAATATGTATTGGTCTGCCTGCCATCTGGGGAAGGGGGTGGGGCAAAGAACGGGAAAAATTGGAACAAAAGGTTTTGCAGTTGTCAATGCTGAAAAATTACCCATGAATATATCTTGTAAATAAAAAGCTATAATAATAATAAAAAATACTAGCCATGGTGAGCACCAACTGTAATACTCAAAAGAGACTGGTTATGTTTTAACACATAAAATATTAGTTAGCAATTGGTTGGAATGATTTCCAGATCATCTGTCATTCTATGTAATCATTTAAGTAGAATTATTTTTACCCTTTTTTCTCATCTCACACCACTTGAGCATCTTCCACCATCTTCTCCTATTTCATTCTGAGGAGGTGGGTTTTTTCCTTCTTCTATTATAAAAAAGCCAGACCTCTACATCCATTTTTAACTCTCTCTGATTTTCTTCAACAGGTTTTCCCTACTATCATCCTTAATTCCTAATCTTCAGTCTCTTCTTGTGTTACTTGCTCCTTCCTTGCTGCTTAACAAATGAGTCCATGTTTTCTCTGTTCTTAAAAGGCTCTCTCTCACTTGATCTGACTATCCTTGTTGGTTTCATCCTCTATCTTTCTTCCCTTTTACCAACATTCTGAGAAAGCCATCCACTTTAAATGCCTCCACTTCCTCTCTTTTTTTCCTCTTTATGTTTTATCCTCATAATTCAACTGAAATCCTCTTCAAAATTATTAATGATCTCTAAATCAAGTGGCCTTTTCTCAATCTCCATCAGTCTTGATCTTTCTATAGCATTTAACACATGGATTACACCTTTTCCTTTTATACACATCTGTCTCTAGATTTTTGTGACACTAGTCTTTCCTGGTTCTCCTATCAATTTGACTGCTCCTTCTCACTCCCCTTTGCTAGCTCTTTATCAGGGTCATGCCTGCTAAATGTGATTGTCCCATAAAACTGTTTTGAGTCCCATATTTTTTCCCTTTATACTATTTCAACTGATGATCTCATCAATTCCTATGGAGTCAATTATCATCTCTACACATTAAATGATTCTACTGATGATACTCAAATCTATTTTATTCAACCTCCGGTCTCATATTTCCAACTGCCTCTTAGACATCATGAATTAGTTGTCCCAAAAGAATATTAAAAATCATTAGCAAAAACGGAAGATATTATCTTTTCCTTCCAATTTCTCCATCTTTTAAATTTTCCTCTTACTTTTGAGGTCACCAGTAGCCTACCAGTTATACAGGGTTATCATATTGGAGTGACAAGGAAACCCCAAAACTCTGAAAAATCCTTAAAGGAAAAAACCTCCTTAGACTCTGCCTCAGGGAGGGGACTCCACCCCAACCACAGTTTCATCTTTGTTATCTGGGTGGGGTCGGCTCAGTCCCCAAACCTATTGAATTCAATTTAAATTCTAACCCTGGCTGAAATCCAGCCAGGAGCTAATCTGGGACTTCACCCATGAGCCCCCTTCAGCTTGTAGCCAAAGCCTCCTATTATAAAAGAGCCAGACTGGAGCCCTCTCTTGTCAGAGGGTCTAAACAACTCTATCATCTAACTTCTAAGGTTTTCATAATCTAAAAATCATATTCTCCTGATTAATAATATTAAGTAGGGGTGAAAGGGAGAATGGTATAACTCTAATCTGATACCCCATCTTTTTGAGGAGAACAGAACAGTTAATTTTGGACCCCAACCTTCTACTTCTCTCCTGGCAGAAATCTTGTCTGTGATCTGTGAGATCCTAAGCAAGCCACCTAATAATTTCTTACCTCAGTTTACTCATATGTAAAACATATGTAAAATATGTACTTACCTCCAAGGATTGTTATAAAAATGAAATAAGATAATAACTGTAAAGTGCTTAGCATATAGTAAGCACCTAGTAAACTGGCACAGTGAGCAGTATATAAATGTTAGATATTTTTATTTTTATAGATGCAAATGAAACATGATGAACATCTTGAGTGATTGTAAGATCATAAATTAAGAGAGGAAGGGACCCTACTGGCCATTTACTTCAATCCTTGAGCTTATTTGACTTCTCCAAGTAGGTAGTAAGTGGCACAGCCAAGATTTCAAACCAGATGCACTCATTTTAACTTCAGTACTCTTGAGTTACAGCTGCTGAAAAATAAATCATTGCCTAGGAACCAATTATACAGTGATGAGTCTCTACCAGTATAGAACTCTTGAGTGACACATCTGATATTTCAAATATACTTGAAACCTTTGACCTTGATGGAACTTGCAAGAGTTCACATTGTGATGATAGTCTTGGCTTTGGGAAACAAAGGTCCAATCTATGTCAAAATGAGGTTTTTTTAGAAAATAGTTTATGTTGATTAGAGGGTAAAAGAAAAAATATAGTTTATTCTCTTGTTTGTTTGTGTTTTTTTTTTTTTTAAACCATTGGAGAAGGAAAAGAAAAAAAAAAACTACTAGGGGCATTTGGGGACCTTGGTGAGACAGGCATTTGAGGGGGTTTTAAGCACACATTTGAAAAAAAGGAAAACTAGGAGGTTGAGGCTTGACATTTCTTAATCAGAATAATGTTCAAGTCAAAAAAGTGGAGAAATAAAGAAGTTATTAACGACAGTAAAGAGTGGGAGAAGAAAACAAAGGAAATAATAAGATTAAAGAGATTTCAGAAATACTTAACAAGATAAAAAGCATGTGGGTGGTTATGAGGGTGTAGAAGGCAGGGAGTGGAGCTCGGGTATAATTTTACCTGTATACCTAATGATATTTAAGTACGAGCTGTCAGAGAAGTAACTTCTAGGCTAAAATAAGGTATATGTAAGGACTCAGAAGATGAGAGATGTATTATTGGCCTTAAAAAAAAATAAAAAAAAAAATGTTCGTTGTATAATGCTATCTAAGAACACTCACTTCCCAACTATACAGTTATACAAACAGATAATTTAAGGGCCAGAAGGTCATTTAATCTAAGTCTCTCCAAACTATATTCAGTGAAACTCCAGGATTTGGGGAGATATCTTTCATTTTTTTATGAACGTACATGAAAAGGATAATTAGATTTTAGGCATTTTTGTTTAAATTACTAGCTTTTTATATTAAGCTTGCATTAAGGGTATTATTTTTGGAACTAGGTAATTTTCTTTTATCTTCAAACTAAATTTCTAGCTATACTGTATAGCATAAATTATTCTTTAAGGTATATTTGTATATTTGAAGCAACTCTAACTTGACCTAATTAAACAATCTGATGTAATAGGACTCTGTGTCCCTCTGATCTTTGTGGAGGGTGGGCCACTTGGCCTTGGAAAATTCCTAAAATGATCCTCACCCTCCTACCTGGTTCCCATGGGAAATTCCCACCTCCAATTGATCTAGGAATCAGTTTGGCCTGGGAAACAATCACCACTCTTTATTGATTTGGAAATTAGTCCCTCAAATGGCTCCCTAGCCCCAAGCCATAGAAACCTAAATAAAAATCAAACTCTGTACCCCAATCTTTGTTATCTTTCTAATCAGTAGAGAGAAAGAGCTTCTCCATGAAAATAAACCCATTTTTTGCCAAACCTCGCTTGGAAACTGGGACTGCAAATTCTTTCCCAAAACCTACAATACCAGCCTAGGGACCCCTATCGGGGTTAGGGTATCCCACCCCTCAACAATATTAACCCTCTCAAATTTAAAGAAAAATCATGAAAGAGAAAGCCCATAAGTAGTCTATCCTCAATCTCTAAAGAAGTTTACAAAATGTATACTAATCACCACAAAAGGGTCAAAAATAGCTAAAAACCACCTTAGTCATCAAATACAGTCTCCTTGTCAAGCACAGAGGAATCAGCAGGAATACCAGTTTAAAATATATATTTGCTTGTGCAGCATTATGGAGGAAGATGGTAGAAGATATTAATATTATTTCATGATGCACCAAGAAACAATGAAGAGAGATAAATAAGTTTATAGAAAACTTGGTAAGAGACCCCAAAAAACAAAGTAATACAGGCATCTCAGTCATTTCACAATGTGCCATTTCTATATTTTTTGAATACAGTAAGACTCCAAGAAAGGAAACACTTTTTTGAATGTGCAAATGATCTTCAATACATTTCATTTCTAAGGAAGTTTGATGGACAACTAAGAGAAAGAGTCTACAGGCCAAGCAGAGACACCTGAAGAGGACTGTAATGAAGCCATGTGAGAGGTTAAGAAATTGAATGAGTTTTATGTGACAGTTAAGAACTCAGTTCATCTTTTCTTAGGTATCACATTTATAGTGACTTTTCCAAGGAAGTGGTTTCACTAACCTTTTCCTGTAGAATATGGCTTAATCACCATAAAGGAAAAACAGCTGTCTGACAGACAGAGACAAAAACACAAAGAGAATCAGCAAGATGGGGGCAATTTCATCACAGTCTAAAGGTGGTCTTTTCTTCTTCTCTCTTAGGCTCTTGGAACGCTATTGTCCCCTGGTTCTTCCATCTTTCAGACTATTCTCTAGTCTCCTTTGCTGGATCTTCATTGAGGTCATGCTATTCCAACCCTTGGTGTCCCACAGAGGCTGTCTTGAGCTTTCTTCTCCCTTTCATCAGCTCTCATGGGTATGTGTGGAATTAACTGAATGAAGACACTCTCATGGGAATGTACCTTAAACTATACCTTAATTGTGACTTGAGACTTTATAATAACTGGTAGAGCTATAGCTAAAAAAAAAAAAAAAAAAAAAAAAAAATTGCAGGTGTTTGTCCCCTCCTGTTTCCCACCACCTCTTAATTAGTATTTAAGTGCCTCTTTTAAAGGCAATTTATTCTTTTATTTCTGCAATGGATTTCAGCCCAATTAGAATGTAAACCCGACTCCGCCAAACAATAGGAGAAAAGGCCGGGGAGGGAGTGGAGGAGGGGGAGGGACTTCTGCATTCAAGCTATTTAATCTTGTGCTCTACAGTTTTTATTTTGCACTTCTTTTACTGACAAACCCCTTGTCAGATGGGAGATGCCATTTCTTTTGAAGATCGTAATAAACTCCTTTTTTACTTTTTCTTCCTCTAAAAGTCTCTGATTGTTTTTGTGGTCGACACTGTCCTACACAGGTATGCTGCTGTTGCTTTATCCTGCCCTAACTCTCTGCTGATCTCCAGTCTTGCTTCTCCAACTATCATTCAGAAATCTCAAATTGTACGTCCAATAGAAAATTTAAATGTATCCCTCCCATCCAAGTCCTCTTCCACTCCTCTTACTGCTGAGTGCAATATCATTTTCCCAATTACCGTAGGCTTGCAATCTGGCTATCCCTCTTCATTTCTTACTGTCTCCCAACATTTATAGACCATTCTGTTGTCAAGACCTGTTGATTTTGCTTTTGCAATATCTTTCAAATATATCTATTCTTCTTTGACCCAAATATGGGTCCTCATCACCTCACATTTGTATTATTGCAAAAGCCTGTGCATATGTCTGCCTGCCCTAAGTCCCTCCCCTCTTTAATTCATTCTTAATTTATTTACCTCCACACCACACTCAGTAAGCTCCAATAGCTCCTTATAACCTCTAGAATTAAATACAAATCATTGAAAGCCTTTCATAACCTAATATCTTCCCCCCACTTTTCCATCTTATTACATCTTATTTCCCACTACTTTTCCATTCAATGGCACTGACCTTCCACAAATAACACACTTCATTTCTCAGCTCCAGGAATTTTCTGTCTGGCCACCATGCATGGAATGATCTCCCTCCTCATTTCCATTTTCTGATTTCAAATACCAATCAAAATATTATCTCCTATAGGATGCCTTTCTCAATACTTCTTAATTCTGATGCCTTCCCTCTATTAACTAATTTTTATTTATCTTGTATGTAGCTTGCCCACACATATTTATTTGCTTGCTATCTACCTCATTAGTGAAAGCAGCGATTCTCTTTTCTCTTTGTCTTCTGTGCTTAGGCTATTGACTGGCACCGAGTAAGAGCTTAATAATTATTAATTGACTTACTATGGTAATAGACATCTGAACTGTCACTAAAATGTCTTGATTATTCTTTTCTAAAGGATCTCAATTGTCATTTGAAATAAAGCTACAATCTATGGCCAAGAATTCGTAGAGTGTGCTTAGAAATGGTCTGCATGAGCATGGAAGATCTGGGAGTAGTGAGATAGCAACTTTCTTGCCTTTAACTGCCAATGACTCAACCATATAATTCATTTTACTAAGAAACCTAAAATGCAGTCTGTCAGAAATAAGTTAAAAACATTATTGTACATCAACTCCTACAAAAATTAAAAATAAATGCATGACTTGAATGGTGAAGATCATTTTTAAAATGGAAAATATTTGTAATAGAAGAGAAACTGATCTTAATAATTTTTTCACAATTTTGGGTAAGAAATCCTAAGAATATGCTTTTTAAAAAGCCATTTATTTCATTATTATAGCTTTCTACTAATACCATTATAAGTAACTTTAGCTTTCTTACATACTTGTCAAAACAGATGAAAATAAAGAATTTGCAAGCTTCTTTGTTTCTGTCTTTCTTTACATTGTATGCTATTTTATGATTGGCCAACATATATTTAATATGCATATACACACGCTATATTCTCTACTATAAAAGAACTCATAGCCTAATTAATGGGGAAGATAATATATATACCATTATGTACAAACAACATACATACAGGATAGATTAGAAATAATTAACCAAAAGAAGGCATTATATTAAGGAGTATTGGGAAATGTTTCTTGTAGAAGATAGGTTTTTAGCTCGTACTTGAAGAAAGCTGGATAAGCTAGGAGGCAGAAGTGCTGAAGGGGAGAATTTCAGGAAAGGGAGACAGTAAAAATGCATAAAAGTCAGGAGCTGGAATGTCTTGTTTGAGAAACACATAAAAGTCCACAGAATGACAGTGTATTCAGGTGAAAAAAGATAGAAGACTGCAAAGATAGAGAGGGGCCAGAATTTATTTTTTGTAAGTCAACAAGTACTGACAGAATATAATTGCAAAAACATTAAAAAGGAATAAGAAAAAAAAACTATCTTTTCTTATCCTGTGTTTGAAAAACAGTAAGATAAAATAATTTTTAATTAGATATATTATTAGATCTGATTAGATACAGCTTTCCTTCAACCAGCATTAACATTTTAAAGTTGCACCCTGGTGTCAAAAGAGCCAAGTCACATAATATTTCATAAGCATCTTGCTAACACTACTTCAGATTGTGTGAATGTGTTATTTGTATTTTGTGTTTAATTTTATAGTTGTTCTAAGAAATATAGCTTAAACAAATATCTGTATGAGTGATACAACAAAGTAAAGAATAGTTACCCATTTAAGGCTTTCAATAAATTCTCAAACTAAAAAAAACTGCAAGGGATTTTAATTTAAAAACAAAAATAAAATACTTTGGATTAAAGATGATTTTTCTTTTTTAATATATTGATTGTTTGATGAAAAACAACATATTTGCACATCATCCTTACGAATTTTTAAATTGTACAAGATAAAAATACAGTTTGCTGTATTTCTCTACACTTGACCTGTTCATCCACTAAAAGCAAAAGGGGAGACAAGTAAAGGATGATAAGGAAATATCAAAGAGATGACAACTTATACAGTGTTTAACCAACTTCTATCCTTTTATAGAAGCAGGATATATAAATGATGTGCACTCCCTTCTTTGTTAGAGAAACTGCAAATCAAAAAATATCTAGGTAATGGTTGTTAATTTTTTTAAGAGCTTTAAAATGGATTTTAAGTAATGGCATTTACGGGGCAGCTAGATGACACAGTGGGTAGAGCACCAGCCCTAAATTCAGGAGGACCTGAGTTCAAATCTGGTCTCAGACACTTAACACTTCCTAGCTGTGTGACCCTGGGCAAGTCACTTCACCCCAGCCTCAAAAAAAAAAAAAAAAAAAAAAAAAAAAAAAAACAGTAATGGCATTTATAGTTGAAGTTGAAGAAGATTATTCATCTGATTTTTGAATCTATACTTTATATCTGCAGCCCTGCTTGGCCTTAACTCCATGAAACAAGATGACCTTTCCAGGATAAACTAATCTCATTATGGTGTTAACTCAGACTTGGATATACTTAGGACCTTTCCAACTCCTCTTGCCTCCTTTCCCTTTTAATAGGAGGGCTGGAGTGGGTGGAGCACTGAATTTCATTCAATCTTCCTTTATAATCAGCTAAACTTGTGTTTCACAATTTATTTAAATTTATATCTCTAACCTAGCTTAGTTTCAAATCTGCACAAGATGGCCTCCAAAGATATTTCCTGGGGCTCCACTCCCCCCCAAAAAAAATTGAATTGAGTTGATTATTTGGAACAGAATTTTTAATGAGTCCAAAATAAAGCATTTTCTTCATGTGAGTTAGTACAATATAGGACCAGGACAAAATGAAAGTATCATTCAGATTGTTATATGATTTTTAATTAATCCCGACTTGGTTATCTGATAGTATTAATGAAAATCTCAAAGATGCCTAAATTAAAAGCAATAGGGTAGGAGGACCTGAGTTCAAATTTGATCTCAGACACTTAACACTTCCTAGCTGTGAGACCCTGGGCAAGTCACTTAACCCCAGCCTCAGAAAAAAAAAAAAAAAAAAAAAAACCACAGGGATAGGGAAGCTAGTGGCACAGTAGATAAGATTATTACCCCTAAAGCCAGGTGAATTTAAGTTCAAATCCAATCTTAAATACTTATTAGTTTTGTGATCAAGGACAAGTCATTCATTTCCAAAGAATCATAGATGCTATTGCCTAATCTTTAAACATTGTCTCAACCAAATACATTCCTTGTTTCCTGAATACAAAAGACCAAGTCCTTTCACAATGAAACTAAGCCCAAAAACTCTGTGAATGGTCCCATTAATCTTACAGTTATTTCCTCTCTTGTTATCCCCCATTCTTACTCCATCTGTGCTTTCAGTTGTTGATGTTTGTGAGTTTGATTTAAACGGTATTTCTCCTGGAAGCTTTTGAAGGTTTATGTCATCCTGGGACATCTCAAGTTCCACTCCTGAGATATATATATATATATATATATATATATTTTTTTTTTTTTTTTTTTTCCTGAAGCCCAGTGGATGGATTAAGTTGTAACTAGTTGATTGTAGATTTTTGTTTTGGTCTTGCACCTAAGGTCTACTTGGTATAGGTTTGGTATACCTATGAAGATGAAGAGCTATTAGAGCTGGTTCTGCTGAAGATTATTACTTATTAGATTTAAAAGAAATGATGGGTGTTTGGTTATCTCATGGTTGTCAAGGCACCACACTGAACCCTTGATATCATCTTTATAATTGATGAGGAAAATGACATAAACATTCACCAAAATATATGAGTTACATATCTAGAATCCTAAAAATTTCTGGAGGTAGAAATCCCAGCTCATTTTCAGATAAAATAGTTTTATAAAATGTACTCATTCACAGCTCTACCAACATTACCTAGTGAATCTATATTCCCACTTACCTCTAAGTCTTTTGGGTCTGAGATATCTTGCATGCTAAATCCTTATCAAAGAAATTTGAAATAAAGAATTTTCTCTATCTTTCATCATAGATGGATTGATTTTATTTATGCAGAAGCATTTCAATTTTAAAAGCTAACTAAAAATACCTATTATAGCTTTTATAATTGCCTATATTCCTTGTTAGGTTAAGCATATGCTTTCTATCCATAGCTGCTAAAGGTATATGATCTGTTTTTCTTGTAATTTTTTGTCTATGGTATGATTTTTGCTTAGGGCACATATCTACTTTGAATTTATTTTGGAAGATACTATTAGTATAAGATTAATTTCTGTCATATTGCTTTCCAGTTCTCCCAAAAGTTTTCATAAAGTAGAAAGTTTTAAATAATTTATTTTTAGGTTTATTGAATACTGATTTATTGAGTTCTAAGTTTCTTATTCTTCTATGTCTGGTCTGTTCCAATTCTTTACTTCTCTTTCTTTTTTTAAATCATTACCAATTGGTTTTGATGACATACTTTTAAATGTAATTTAAAATTTGGAAGTACTATTTATCCCTCATTCTTTCTTTTCTCATTATTTTTTTTCATAGTCTAGATTATGTATTCCTCTGAAAGAATTTTGTTATTGTTTTATGGAGTTCTATAAAGTCTCTCTTTGATAATTTGCAAATTAACTTTAGCAGTAATGTCATTTTTAAAAATATCGGCATGATCTAGCCGATAGCAGCCCATTATCTAAGTACTTTATTTCTTTCAGAAGCACAATAAAAGTGAAAATATAGAAATTTTTGTGTGATTTGATGGATTAATTTCCAGATATCTTATACAATTTGTAGTATTTTGAATGGAGTTTTCCTTTCCATGTTTTCCTCTTGGACTATTATAATTATGTATGGATAATTATTGGATTTTATGGTCATTTTTTTAGCCTCCAACTTAGCTAAAGATATTGTTTCATTCATTATGTTTGCTAATTTTCTGTAATTGCTAAGTATATCATTATGTCTTCTGCAAATAAGGATAGTTTTATTTTCTCTTTGTATATCTTCATATCTTTAATTTCTTTCTCTTGTCAAATTTTTATAGCAAGCATTTCTAAAATTTATCTAAGTTTCTGGGGATGATGGATATCCTTGCTTGACACCAATATTTATAAGGAAAGATTATAATGTATTCCCACTGCATATAATGCTTTTTCTGATGTTAGATAGATTTTTAATGGTATTAAGTAGGATCCCACTATTCTTATACTTTGTAGGTGTGCAGGTATTTTTTTTAAAAGCATTAATGAGTTCTATATTTTGTTAAAAGCTTTTTTCCAACCATTGAAATAATCATGATATTTCTGGATATTTTGTTTTTAATATGATTGTTTTAAAATGCTAGGTAATTCCTACATTTCTGGCATAATGATTGATTTCTTATACTATTTCTAATGATTGCAATAGAACAGCTAGATGGTGCAGTGGGTAAAGCACTGACCCTGAAATCAGGAGGACATAAAGAGGTCTGACTTTAGACACTTAATACTACCTACCTGTGTGATCCTAGACAAATCACTTAATTAACAATTTTAAAAGATTGCTGTAGTCTATTTCATGTGATTTTATTTTAAAATCTATAGAAGTAATATTAGGCTACAATTCTTGTTTGTTTTGTCTTTCCCTAGTAAGATTTAGGATTATATTTGTCTCATAAAAGGAGTGTCTTTGTTTTCTGCTAATTTGGTAGTATTGGTATTATTCTTTTTTCATATGGTTTTTACTTTTATATTTTATTTTTCTCAATTACATATAAAAACAATTTTAACTTTTCTTTTCAAATTTTTATTTCCAATTTCTCTTACTTTCTCTCCCCTAGTTCCCCATCAAGAAAGATATGTGTAGTCATGCAGAACCCATTTCTGTGAAAGAAAACACAAACAAGAACAACAACAAAAACAACCAAGAAATATAAAGAAAAAGTATTTTGATATGCATTCAAGCTCTACCAGTTTTTCTCTAGAGAAAATATTTCAAGCAGCCAAAAAATAAGCACTTCAAATATCATGGAGTTACAGTCAGGAAAACAGATTTAGCAGTCCTCTAAGCAGAGAGCTTGGAACATAATATTCTGGAAGGCAAAGAGAATGGATTATCACCTATCCACCAAAATTGGGTATAATCTTTTGGGGGAAAATAAACATTCAATGAAATCGGGGGCTTTCAAGCATTCTGGATGAAGAGATAGGAGTTGAATAGAAAATTTGACTTTCAAAAACAAGACTCAGAGGAAGCATGAAAAGATAAACAAGAAAGAGAAATGAGGGATTTAATAAAATTTAAGTGTTGGAATTCCTACATAGAAATATGATACTTACAACTCCTAAAAACTTTCTCACAAGTGTGAGTTGAATATGATGGGTTGATTCTCTTGAAAAAAAAAATCATATTAAGGGATCAGAAAAAAAGAATGCCTTGGGAAAAAGGAAGAAGGTTTATATTTTTCTTCATTTGCTTCTAATGTTGCTTTTTTCTAAATTAGGATTTTTTTTCACTGTCTTTGTAAAGAAAGTACTTGTTTTTTCAGTTATTTTTGTTCAATCTACTGTAAGCCACTTCTATAGGCAAGCACAGGCTCCTTTCCCCTCACTCTCAAGCCTATTTCCTTCTATTTGTTACTTTCCCCCTAGTTTTTGAACTTAGCTTTACTTAATAATTCTTTTTTCCCTTTTTCTTTTTATTATTATGTAATTCTTCCTCTCTTTTTCTCTAAATAATTATTTTAAATAATTTTGTTTGTTAATTTCTTTTTCATTTTCTGTGCCTTTTTCTAAAAGAATTTCTTTACCTCATTTTCTTCATTATTTCTCTTCCTACTGTATCTATTCTCAACTTTTACTCTTTGATTCATTGTCCTTATGGGTTTTTTTCTTCCACCTTCAATCTTTGTGTTCCTCCTGAAATTAAAATTTCTAAAGTATCTATGTTGAATTTCCTCTTCTAAACAATCTCTATATTATTGCCTTATAGATCATGATTTCTTCCCTCTTTTTTTCTGTTGTTCACCACTCTTGGAAGAGGTATTGACTTTTGGTAGAAAATTTCTTCTGTCCTTGATTGTACTGCACATTTCTATCCCATGATCATTTTCTTTCCCATTTACTATGAAACCTCTTCCCTATATCTATAACTTCTTATCCAGCTTGACAGTTGCTACCAGAAATTCTGATTGCTCACTGTCCATGAAAGTACAACACTCACTTTAAGGTAGTGATCTTTTTGAGCAACAAATCTCTGCAGATTATGGTTTTTAAAGAGTCCATTTGGGAAAGAATAAATCTCTCCCCTCACAGTTAATCCCTGATAGGTTTTCAGTGGAACTCTCACCAATCAATTAATATTTACTGATTACTTTCCTGCTACTTTAGTTTTCCCCCTTTGTCATCTCATCCATTCTCATGTTACTCCTCATCTTATTCAAGTAGTTTTTACTTCATTATTTATCACTGATTTTATTAGAGCACATTGCACATTTGTCTTCTATTTCTGCCTTTCTCTTTTCTCTTTTATGTACCTTCTCACGCTGCACTTTAGTTTCACTAAAATCATTGATTTGCTTTGATGGGGTGAAACTGGTTGTAAAGTTCATTATATTTTCTTTCAAACCTCTTTCTCTACTACTACTTAGTCTATCTGGGTTGTTTCCATATTTATCTTCATATTCTGAAAATTATTTCTGCTCTACAAACCCTAACTTCTGATTCCACAGTTCTTAAATCTCTCTTGAAGTTTCTGTTCTTTTGGGAATCCACAAGACTCTACTCCAAAAGTGTCAAATTCAAATAGAAATGAGAGTCACTAAGCCATAAATAAGTATCTTCATCATCCATGATGATCAATCACTGTTGCCAGTTCATTTGAGACACTGATGTTTAAAGAATCTATGGGGGGGAAATGGGAATTTCAGCTTCTTCCAGAGCTTTTGAAACTATAAGGAATTCACCTAGTCAAAATGGAAAGGGGAACAAAGCATGGCCAAAATTGAGATCTCTTATTCCCCCCCTAGCTATTTTTCCTGAGTAATATATCAAAGCTGCCATGCACTGCAACATCTGGAAAAGTTCCCATCCCAATTAATCTGATGGTTTTATGTAGAACTTAGAAGATGTAATGAAATCTCATAGCCAGTTAGAAAAGACCTCCTTGTTTGAGATTATTTCACTTCATCAACTGGCTTTCAAAGACTTCATAGTTAGCTTGAATTCATTAACTTATTGATTGCAAATTAATGAATCAAATAAAAATGAAGTAGAAGTGGTTTTGACCATACCCTTACACATTCTTTACAGAGAGACCTACATAATTAGAATAATACTGATTGTTTGTGTTTATGTCATAACAATAAAATAAAAATGACAGTACTATTGAATACTGTCATCAATCTACCAAAGAATTATTTTATGCAAATGGATAATAATGAAATTCTTCTTAAAGAACCAAAGATGGAACATCTCAAGTTAAATAATGGAAAAATTGCAAAAGAAGAGGGCCTTGCAATGCCATTTCTCAAACTGCACCACAAAGAAAATTTGTCGAGCTTCAGCTGAAGGAAAAAAGGCATGGGTGACAATTATGATCTCAGGCAATGCAAAGCAAAAATAGTTCTAATTAAAACAGAAAAACTATAAAACCACATTTTGCTAAAAGGTACTATAGGCAATGAACTAATGATGTCAACAATGAACTTACTAATGTTAACCAATATTGACATTATATTGAAATATGTGCACCAAATATCATTGTATCTAAATTATGGGGGGGGGAAAGCTAAATGATTTTCAGGAGGAAATAGATAGTAAAACTATATTAGGAGGAACCTCAATGTATTTCTTTGAAGAATGACTATGCATATTGTTCACACTGAACATGTATTATAATGTAAAAACATAAACAAATGGAGGAAAGAAGAAATATTAAACATATCTTTTTTCTGATAACAACACAATTAAAAATACATTCAACAAACCTTTGAAACAGAACAAGAATTAGTTGATAACTAAAAATAATAATAAATCAATGGAATGGATTTAAGGACAAATTGTAGAAAAAAGGAATCATTTTATTAAAAATAATTACAACAATAAAACAACTTAATAAGATTCATGGAATGCAGTCAATGCTTACATGAATAAACAAGAGGAAAAGTAGATCAATGAATTGAGCATGCAACTAAATAAAAGAGAAAAACAATAAATTAAAAGCTCCCAATTAAATACCAAAATAGAAATCTTAAAAAATCCAAGAAGATATTAACCAAATTGAAAAAAACTCACAAATAAAACTAGAGGTTGTTTAAAAACAATAAAATATCTTAACCAATGATTAATCTGATTCTTAAAAAAAAAAGAAAAAGAAAACCTAATTATATTATAAAAATCACAAAGATGAATTCACAATGAAGAGGAATAAAAGCAATTATTAAGAACTATGTTCTGGAAAGGTAGGTGGCAGAGATAGAGCACCAGCCCTGAGTTCAAATTTGTTTTCAGACACTTAACACTTCTTAGCTGTGTGACCCTGGGCAAGTCACTTAACCCCGACTGTCTCAAGGAAAAAAAAAAAAAAACGCTATGTTTCCCAAGTATATGCCAAATAAAATTGACGATCTAAATGAAATGGACAAATATTTACAGAATGTAAATCACTCAGTTTAACAGGAAATGAAATAAAATACTTAAGTATCCTTTTCTTTCTTATATTTGTTTTGTTTTGTTTTTAATTTGTCAATTCCAAATTCTCTCCTCTCTCTCCTCTTCTCCATCCACTGAGAAGATAAAAAAAAAATGATACTCATATATGTGAAGTTTTCATATTAGACATGTTGTGGAAAAAATCAAGAAAATAAAGTAAAAAAATGCTTTAGAGTGTATTCTTCAGGCAGAATGCAGTCAGTTCTCTTTCTGAAGATGGATAGTATTTGGAATTGCTGTAGGTCACTGTATTGATCAGAGTACCCAAGTCTTTCACATTGATTATAATTACAATATATTGCTATTATTCTATAAAATTTTCTCCAAGTTTCACTAATTTAATTTTATACTAGGCCATATAAGTCTCCCAGATTTTTTTTGAAATCATTCCTTTCAGAATTTCTTACATGACAATAATATTTCATTGCAATTATATAGCAGAACTTCTCTAGTCTTTCTTCAATTGAAGAGCATCTCGTTATTTTCTAATTCTTATTCATCACAAATATGAATAGATATAAATACTTTTTCCTTTTTCTCTAATTTCTTTAGGATATAGATCTAGTATTTACCTGTCTTTGGGGATTATTTTCCAATTATTCTTCAGAATGTTTGTATCTAAAATGAGGAACATATTATATCTAACAATGCATAAATATATAGTGTAATATATTAGTGTAGTTTAATATACATTAACATGCCTATTTTTCTATATCCCTTCCAGCATTTGTCATTTTCCTTTTCTGTTATGTTAGCTCATCTGATGACTGAGAGGTGTTATCTCAAGTAATTTTATTTGCATTTCTCCAATTAATAATAATTTAGAATATTTAAATTAGTAATTTAGAACTATTGATAGCTTAGAATTCTTCTGAAAATGGTCTGGTTACATAATTCTACATTTATCAATCAAGGATTGGATGTTATTTTTTATAAATTTATATTTGAGAAATGAGACCTTACTTAGAGAAAGCTATTATAAAATTTTACCCCGTTTCCTGCTGTCTTTTTGATTTGGACAGCTTTGGTTTTATTTGTGAAAAAACATTTCAATTTAGTGAAATTCTACCTCTTGTTATTTCTTTTCTCTCTCATTTTATCATGAACTCTTTCTTTATCCACAAATCTGTCTGGGAACTTTTTGCATGATCCTTTAATTTGCTTTTGATTTCATCTTTTATTTAAAAGTCATATAACAATTTTGACCTTATAATGCTATAAAATGTGAGATGTTGATCTGTACCATTTTCTGCTAGACTGCTTTCTAGTTTTCCTACCACTTTTTGTCAAATAGTAAGGTCTTGCTCTAACAGCTAGGCTTTGCAAGAAAATTCTACTAAATATTTAAAATACAATTAATTAAAATATTGCACAAATTATCTTTAAAAATAGGTAAAGAAGGAATTCTATCAAATTCCTTCTATGACACAAATATATCTTGAGATCTAAACCAAAAAAAAAAAAAAACTATAGAACAATTTCCTAATGAATACCATTGAAAAAAATTTAAATAAAATATTAAAAAAGGAGATTATAGCAGGGGTTGGTTCAATATTAGGCAAAGCATAAGCACAACTGGACATATCAATAATAAAAACAACAAATAAAAACACATGATAATTTCAATAAATGCATAATACTCTTTTGACAAAACTTATTCCTATTTAAACTATCAGAAAGCACAAGAATAAATAAAGTTTTTTCTTCAAATGATAAAATCATGAGCAAGTATTATCTCTAATGGAGATAAGCTAGAAATTGTTTCCATAAGATCAGGGATAAAGCAGAGATGTTCATTATTACTCTTACTTTTCAATTGTATACTAGAAATGCTAGGTATAGCAGTAAGGATAAAAAAAAAAAAGAAATTGATGGAACAAGTATAGGCAATGAGAAAACAAAAGTAACACTCTTTTTTTTTACTCATAAAATGAGCCAATCAACCAAAAATCTAATCAAAACAATCAATTTCAGAAACAAAAGTAACACTCTTTTTTTACTCATAAAATGAGCCAATCAACAAAAAAATCTAATCAAAACAATTAATTTCAGTTTGTAAGATAAAAGATAAAGCATTTTTGTATGTTACCAACAAAACCAAATAGGAAAAGAGAGGAGAAATTCCATTTAAAATATCTATGGCCTATATACAATACTTGGGAATATATCTGCCATACAAAACACCCATAGGAACTATATGGACACAATGATAAAGCATTTCAACCAAATAAGTACTGAGCTAAATAAATGGAGAAATGTTTATTGTCCATGAATAGTCTAAGCCATTGCAATAAAAATGACAAAAAATAAAGAAATAAAAATAACAATACTACCTAAATTAATTTACTTTTCAGTAAATACCAAATAGCCAAAGAATTTCTTTATAAAATTAGAAAAAAAATAATAACAAAATTCATTTGAAGGAACAAAAGTTTCATGAATAACAAGAGAAGTAATGAAAGGAAAATGAAAGAAGGGAACCTCTCAGTACTAGATCTCAAACTATACTACAAAGCTATAATCATCAAATCAATTTGGTAATGGGTAAGAAATAGAAAAATTTATCAGTGGAACAAATTAGGTACATAGTATATTTATGCAAATAAGCACAGTCACCTATAATTTGACAAATGCAGAGATCCCAACTATTGGGGCAAGAAGTCAATATTTCACAAAAACTTTTGAGAAAACTAGAAAGTAGTCTATCAGGAACTATATTTGGGCTAACATCTTGTACTGTATACAAAGATAATTTTAAAATGGGCATATGATTTATATAGAGGAAGGGTTACATCATAAGAAAATTAGTAGAACATAGAAGAAATTACCTATCAGACTTATGGATTAGAGAAGAAAGTGGAATAGGCTATGTTCAGGAAAGCCAAATACTTCTGGTGTAAGGGCTACTGAGTCCTTTTCAGGGTTCCTTTTCACCTTCAGTGTCCACCAGATCTTCCTAATTCTCACCTATGGCTCCAAGAAGCTGTTGCATGCACAGTGGCCACACCCTGCTAAAATATTTCAGCAGATGGGCTAAATCAGGTTGAAGGTAACTGAGGAGCCTCAAATCCTATGGTAAGTTAGGGGGTGTCTATCTCAAGTATGTGAAGATTTGGTGGAATGGGTATGTGAGAACAATACCAAGGTCATCTATTACATTTTGAACCATCACTAGTCATGTTCTCTCTGTTCTGCCACTGGACTGGGATGTCTCTGAAAGAGAGAGTGAAACCAATGACTCTATGCAATTCTGCCTCAGTTAAATCCAATTTATGCATGAATCAAAAAACATCACCCATAGCATTTCTGCCTATCTCAAACCCCTGTGGTGATAGACAAGTGATGTAACAGCAGGTTCAGATACACTGGGAGTTAGAGTGACAGTCCTGCACACAAATAGCCTAAGCCATATCTTCTCACTGGAAGCAACAGAGAGATACAGCAGTCCCCTGGTTCTCTGAGCAGCCTTTTAAGAATACCACTGCTCACCTCTAGATGTGAGGAAGGGGATAGAAAAGATTCCCTGAAATTGTCTGCTTACCCAACCTTGGCCTAATTACCATGGCAGATGGGGATCCCACCCAGTGGTTGAGACATCAAAAAAAAAATTGTACAAAAATTTCTGCAAAGATGATTCCTCTCACCATTGGTTAATAGAATATGTGCACACTTAGAGACATGCAGGATTCTTGGCTCAGTAACAAGGTAGATGAAATTTGGTTTTATGCTGATAATACAATCCAAAGCACTTTTATGATGCACTGAAGGTTATTTGCGTATCTCAACTACTCAGGGCTGGATGGAGCCACATTAATTAGCAACAGGATATGTTCTTGGAAAGATGGGCTGAATATCCCCCCAATGTTCTCAACAGACTGTCAACAACCAATGCTGAAGCCATTGACTATTTGCCTCAGATTGAAGTCAATCTCTCCCTATTTGAAGTTCCAACTGAAAAAGAGGTTTTGAATACCATTCCGCTCCTGGTGGTGAAGCACCTGGTGCTGATTCCATTCAAGCTGAGATTTATAATGTGGAATTCCATCAATCATACAAAAGCTGACTGAAATTTTCCAGATTATATGGCAAGAGGAAGTTATATGGCAGAAGTTCAAGGAGACCTCCATTGTCCATCTTTATAAAGGGAAAGAGATTGTCTTGTGACCATCACAAGAAGTATCTCTCTCTTAGTCATTACTGGTAAAGTTCTGGTCAAAGTCCTCCTGAAAAGGCTAATCCGTCACCTGAAAGATGGTTATCTATCATTTGAAGTTACTGTGGCTTCAGAAGGGGCTGAGGAATAGTTAGTATAATGCCTGTTGCCTGATGACTCCAGGAGTCTGACTAAGGCCTTTAATACAGTCAATCATTAAGGCTCATGGAAATTTTTGTCAAAATTTGGTTGCCCAGAAAAGTTCTTCAGTATCATATGTCAATATCATGATGATATGCTTGCACTGTTTCTGGACAATGGACAATGCTCTCAAGTTTTCCAGCCATCAATGGGCTGAAATAAGCCTGTGTGCTTGTTCCCATGCTTTTTAGCATGGTGTTTTCAGCCATGTCTTCAAAGAGCACAAGCATGGCATCAAGGTCAGCTATCATGCTGATGATAAGTTCTTCAACTTGAAAGGCCACAAGCTAAAACTAAAGTGGAGGGAGGGATGGTGCATGATTTTTTTTTTTGCTTGTTTGTTTGCAAAGCACTCAGTGCAGTCTCTGAAGCTGAGATGCAACAATGTATAAATCAATTCTCTGCTACTTATGTTAATTTCAGCTAATAATTAACACCAAGAAAACAAAGGTTCTCCTTCAGTCAGCACCATGCTATCCATATGGAGAACCACCAATTAGAGGGAAATAGAGAAGTTTTGAATGTTGTAGATAAATTCAGTTACCTTGCAATAACATCCAGTAACATCCACATTGATAATGAGGTTGACATCTGCTTTGCCAGAGCTATCTCAGTGTTTGGGAGGCTCTGAAGGAAAGTGTGGAAAAGAAGAAGTGTTAAGAGTGACTAACAAATGCAGTAAACAGTGCAAAAAAAAAAAAAAAAGAGTGACTAACAAAATGAAAGTCTACAGAGCTGTTGTGCTGACTGCATTGTTGTATGCCTTTGAAACCTTGACATTATAGCAGCGCCATATCAGGAAACTGAATCTCTTCCATTTGAATTGTCTCAGGAAGATGCTGAAGATCACCTGGAAGTACAAAACGCCAGACACTGAGGTCTTTTCTTAAACTAAACCACGAAGCATTTAAACTCTATTGCGTAAAGCACAATGTCATTGGACTGGCCACATTGTTTGAATGCCAAATATATACTTCCCTAAAAGACTATTTTATGGAGAATTCATACAGGGCAGGTACTCATGTGGTGGTCAGAAAAAAGTGATGCATGAACACTCTCAAGGTCTCTCTCTTGAACTTTAGAATTGATTGGACGACATGGAAGTCGCTGGCATAGTACTGCTCAGCATTATGTGCCCCCATCAAGAAGGCTCTATACCCTAAGAGCAAACCAGAATTATGTAGCTCAGAAGAAATGGGAGATGAATTAAAGAATCTATCCCAAATGTTCATCTGGTGGACTTTTTGTGCCTGACCTATGGCAAAGCATTCTGAGTTCACATTGGTCTGATTAACTACAGCTGCCACACTATAGCTTGATTCTAACATAATGATGTCATTTTGGTCCCCTTCAAGAATGAAGGATAACAACCAACCAACCAGGGGAAGACTTCAAGAGCAAGTGAAAGATAGATTCACAGCAGATAAAATGGACAATTTTGATTACATAAAATTAAAGAGGTTTTTCGCATATAAAACAAGTGCAGCTAACAGAAGAAAAGTAGACAAATGGAAGAAAATGTGTATAGCCAATTTCTCTGATAAAAGTTTCATTTCCAGAACATATCTGTCATATTCACAAGAATAAGAACCATAATTCCTCAACTGATGCATTGTGAAAGGATGTGGCTAGATGATTTTCAGAGGAAAAGTATCAAAAAATATCAAATATGAGAAAATGGTTTAAATCACTAATAATAAGAGAAAATCAAATTAGAACAACTCTAAGGTATTACTTCACACCATCTTATTGAAAGAAAAATGACAAATGCTGAAGACAGTGTGGTACACTAATGCACTGGTGACAGAGTTGTGAATTAATCTAGTCATTTTAGAAAGCCATTTGAAACTATGCCCCCCAAAGTTATCAAAGTATGTATTCCCTTTGACCCAGAAATGCCACTACTAGGTCAACATGCCAAAGGAAAAAAAAGAGAAGGGTGGAGGAGAAAAGACCCTATTACAAAAATATTTATGAAAACTCTTTTTATGGCAGCAAAGAATTGGAAATTGAATATATTGTTCATCAGTTGAGGAACAGTATATATGAATGTGAGGGAATACTATTATGTTATAAAAATTGATGAAGGAAGTATTTTCATAAAAACCTAGGAAGATTTGTATGATCTGATGCACAGTGATAGGAGTAGAATCAAGAGAACAATCGATACAGCAATAACAATATTGTAAAGTCAACCAACTTGGAAAGACTTATTAACTCTGATCAAAACAATGACCAACCATTTTCCATTCTAACAGTGATTCTTATAGTAATGAAAGTTTAATTTCAAAATATTCATGATGAAATATGTTATCTCCAAGTAGAGAACTGATGAACCTACACTGCAGACAAACATATTTTTCTTCTTTCTGTATGTTATTTTCAGTTAAAATAAAATATTTTTACTTAAAATATGTATAACCAGGTATATTTGTGATGGATTTTGTTTTTCTTGCCTTAACAGGGGATAAAGGCAGCAGAGGAGGGAGAGAATTTGTAACAATGCAAAAATGACTGGTTTTTTTTGTTGTTGTTGTTAAAGAAGAAATTTCACAGAAGGAGAAACATTTGGGAAAAATCACAGATTGCTTTGAAAATTAAATTATTCAAATCATATATTTTTCTGCAGTTTTCTGTGTGATCTTGTTTTTCTGTTCTGCTATTATGTAGTAATGACTTTTTTAACTGCAAAATTCAGAATAAAAATATTTTTTAAAAGAAGAAAGGGAAAATATTGTGTTACATGAGTAAATTTTAAAATTTTATCCGAAAGCTTTTTTTCTTTTTTTTCTTTTTTGCTGAGGCAATTGGGATTAAATGACTTGGCCAGAGACACACATCCAGGAAGTATTTAGTGTCTGATGTCAAATTTGAACTCAAGTCCTCTTGACTTCAGGGCTGGTGCTCTAACTACTACACCAACTAGTTGCCCCTGAAAGCTTTTTTCTTGAGGAGATAAGCTACCTTTTCATCTATTTTCACCCCCAGTTTTTATTTTACATTTATTACTTTTTTCAAATTGTTTTCTTATTTGGGACAGAGCCTTAGATTCACCAAGGAAGTCATAAAATGTTATGGTAATTCTCTAATTGCATCTAAAAGTCTGATTCTGAACTTTTGAACTTGGGTACTCTTGAACTCGGGATATACTCAGGATGCAACTCCCCAAAGATGCACAGCAAATCCATTCTCTGGCTAAAAGGTTAATGCCTGGGACCATCCTACTTAGGAAATGCCATCACCACCAACTCCTAGGCAGGAAGTTGGTTTTCAGAAAGGTTGTCTAAGATGTCTCTTTTGGTCCACACAGGCAAAAAAAAAATTGTGTCTGCTTATTCCACTTTATTCTTCAAATATTCCAGATATCCAGGCTTCCATGAACTGTGAAAAAGGCATGTAACATATACTGCCTCTGTTTCTTCCTCTATAAAATGATTCTTTTTTATGATTATTATAGCCTTTTATTCATAAAACATATGCATGGGTAATTTTTCAACATTTCAGAGGACTGAAATGACATCATTATGTTAAGTACTGTTAAAGTGTGTCTGACTGCGGCTGATCAGACAAATATGAGTTTGGAGTGCTCTGCCACAGATAGAACACAAATAGTTCATGTGAACATTTGAGATAGTTTCTCTTATTTTGTGCATCTCTGAACTAATTCAATTCTGCTTTGTTCATAGAGCACAGCACCTGCTTTGATGAGGGCATGCCATACTGGGCAGTCCTGTGTCAGTGTCTCCCATGTCTTACAATCAATTTTAAAATTTTTAAAAGATACCTTGAGAGAGTGTTTGTATTGCTTTTTTCTGACCACCTTGTGAGCTCTTTCCCTGTGTGAGTTCTCCATAAAATAATTTTTTGGCCAGAGTATATTTGGCATTCAAACAATGTGGACAACCCAAAGGAATTGTGCTCTGTACAGCAGTTGGAATCTTGGCAGTTTTGTGGGAAAGGAACTCAGCATCTGATATCTTAACCTGCCAGATGATCTTCAGAATCTCCCTAAAACAATGCAAATGGAAGTGACTCAGTTTCCTGGCATAGCACTGGTATACTATTCAGGTTTCACAGGCATACAACAATGAGGTCAGAACAAGGAGCTTCCCAAACACTGAGTTAGCTCTGGCAATCCATGTGTCAATTTCATTATCAATATGGATATCCATAGTATAACAACTACAGGGTTATTAGGATTAAAAAAAAAAAAGGACATAAAGTCCTTTGGAAGCCTTCAAACTTATGTAAATTAGAGTTATCATTATTTTCCCCACCATGATCACTCTTATTATTTACTAAGGCATCAAATGAACTTTCCACATTCTCTATGGGAAGGTGCCCTTCCGTTGTCTCCAAAGAGACACCTGTGTCCTATAATCTCATTAATTAGGGGCACTCATCAAATTACCTCCCTGATAAAACTCATTTATCTGTCAAATATTAAAAGAAATAAGAAATACGTGCATGGTGTTTTATTATTTTTTTTCCTAAAAGACAGTTGCGTAGTGATTTGTCTCCAAGAAATCTTGTAGCAGTCTTAACTTCGAAGATATTATTTATGCAAAAAACAACAACAGGTTATACTTAAAATCAGAAAATACACTGCTCATCCAGATTTGCAGACGTCTAGATTTTGCAGCCACCCTTTCATAAAGGAATGATTATGATATTGTTATCAAAGCCACCTAAGCTCACATTCTAGCGGAGGTGAGTAATAATTCGCATTTATACAATTCGTTCAACTGATTCCTCACAACAACCTTGTGAGAACTTGATCCTAATTTTACAGATGAGGGAACCGAAGCTCAGGGCGGTTAGCAGCGACTTTCCTGTCTCTGTGGGACTCCAGGTCCAGCACTGTTCCCCTCAACCTGCCGCCTTTCGAGTGGCCGTGCACAGGGCGTTGTGAGAAGTATCCTGCTAGCAGCAATCGAATCCCAGACATGGAGCCTGGAGACAGGAGGGAGAAAAGGACGGAATGCCTGCTGAGGCTGTCTGCCTCCTTTGTCCCCTTCCTGAACCTCTCTCCACGCTTTCAATGGGTGTCACAGGTCCTTGCTTACACATAGACCCGCTGCTATTTCCCCCGCGGTGAAATATCAAGAACCATTCCTGGGGAAAAAGAAAACGGAATAGTCTGGGGAAGGGTTTGGCGGGAAGGCGGAGCCTACCAGCTCGCCTGCCTCTACCTCCGAGGCCGGCCGATGTTCCAAATGCTTGTTGACTAGGCGAGTTCAACTGTAGGACAGAATGGAGGCTGGGGGGATGTGATAGGGGCAGAGTGACAAGGTTCCTGCCAGGTTGATCTGAAGGCGGGGCACGTGGAAAATCCACCTCTGCGTTAGTTGAGGGAAAGGCGGAGGAAGGAAAAAGGAGCTAGGAGCAGCCGCAGGCTCAACCCGGGTCATTTCAGTGTCTGCGAGCCAAGCTTTGGCAGCCCATGGGAAGCTCTCCCCACACACTCCCAAACCTGCAGCCGCGAGCGCTGAGCCTTGCTGCCATTGGAAGCAACGGCCCCTCTACAGGACACAAGAGGGCAGCTTCCCCAGATCCCGGGAAGCAGGTGACCTGTGGCTCTGCGGGATGCCTCCTCTCTTTTATTAATGGGGCTCACCCTCGGCTCCGCATTCTACCCTGTGATTTCTTGGAGATTGCCCCTTTTTCGTATTCTTCTCAACAGCCAAGGACAAGGAGGAGGAGGAGCTGCTGCTACCAGGTGATGAATTTCTCTGCAAGGTCACTGAGCTTTCAATCACCTGCCTAATTACTGGTTTTCAAGGTAAGAAAGAGGGAACGTTCCCTCCCTTTGTGCTCTTGGAGGATATTTGTATTTACACAGTGTGCACACCGGGTGTGCGTCTGTGTGTGTGTGTGTGTGTGTGTGTGTGTGTGCGTGCGTGTGTCTCTGTGTGTGTGTGCCCGCGTGCCTGTAAGGAGAGGTGTGTGTGTTAATGTGTTGCAGTGGTGGAAAAGCGCATTGACTAATTGGATCTTTTCCTGCCTTTAAAGCAAATTGCGGTTCTATTTTTCTCTGAGTCTGGGATTGTTGGAGGAAAGATTGTGAAATTGTTCTGTAGATAAACTTTGGAACCAAATAAAATCAGGGTGCCAAATACATGCAGTAAAGTGTCCCTTGAAGGTGGGTTTTTATAAAGCTTTTAAGAAAATTGTAAACCAAAAAATACAATGCCAGAGGCTGGGCCTAGGAAGAAAATCCTGGGAAAATCGAGACCTCATCAATGGACACCAAACAAATGAAAATAGACCCTCACACATTTATTACGATGATGAAGATTATCTTCATCATCATCATCATCATCATCATCATTATTATGAAACGGTTGCAAAAGGTTTTTAAAGGACTTCTGGGGTGATAGCTGAAAAGGTGTGAGCTTTTTGCTGTTCAAGGTTAGGGATATGAATTTCAAGAATTCATAAAGTGTATTGTAGAAGGGGAAAATACAAGTGCAGTGGGAGAAAGAAATAAAGCTCTGGATGGGGTTTTTGACTCCAGAGACAACCCATTCTCCATTTTTTCCCTAGCAAAATCCCTTTCCAGAATTGCAATATTACATTGTCATTTTTCAAAATATTTTTATAAGCATGCTAGCTAGCCCTTTTTCTTGTTTTTGTTTCAATGCTAAAATTTTGAGTCATGGTGAAACTTAAAGAAATTGAAGTGTTTAATTTACTAGAAAGGTTTTGAGAGACATGTAGAAAAAAAGCTGATTAGCTCCTAACTATGAAATATGCATAGCTTTATGAGCCTTTTTGTGGTCACTTCTATGTAGTTTATGCTTTTCACTATTTTGGGAATGGAGATACACCTATGAGTCAATGCAAAGAAAAAAACCTGTTTTTTTAAAAGGAATTACTTTTAAAATATTTTCAATCTGTATAAGATAGAAGTTTGTATTGTAAAGTATTACTTTCAGATCGACTGTACAAAATCAGTTTAGATGGCTGGGTGTGTGATTAGTTTATGTCTAACAAGGAGGATCAGAAATAAAAACAATTGAGGCTCCAATATATTATGTTGTATGAATGAGCTTAGGATAGAGGTATGAAACAGGTGGAATATATAGACTTTTTGTTTTGTTTTATTATTTAAAGGTAATATTTGGTAGGAGGAAAATACTTTCTAAGAAAGAATTGGATTTTGGCTTGACATTGCCTTTTATTCTGAAATTGTATGAAAACTAAACTGATGTACACATGTGGACTCTGTACAGTAAAGTGAAGTAAGTTTATTTAAAAAATTCAGGCTAAGCAAATCACTTATTTCAGTTATATATCAGAGTTTGGATTTAAAAATATTTCTAACAAACTCATAATATGTTGGGTTTTTAAAAGATTGTTTCATAATACTTCTGAGATTTTTGCCCCACAGTTTAGATTTGGATGTTTCAACAATGCATTTGATATATTTTAATGAAAGAAAAAAATTTTAGGTTCTACCATGAACTGTATGACTTCAGATCATTTAATTTTTCTGTGTCTGGACCAAAGAGACTGGTGTACCTTTATCTTATCACTAATTTTGTCCTATGAAAACTTGGTCTCTTATGACATGTTGCTCAAAAATAGCACATGTATGGGAACAAAGGTAGGAAAAAAATTAAAATTATGCTGACTAGGTCCACTGTAAATTTATGTTACATAACCTCCACTGGACTCTGACTATCACTAGACAATCCTTCTAGAATTTACTTATTAACTTATCCTATTCCTCACAACAGCTCTTCCAAACTTTTTCATTACTCCTTAAATTCTCAGAGTTTCCCCATCCCCCTAAATTGAGAAACTAACTTCATTTTATTGAAAAAAATGAGGACATTTGTTGAAGGGCATCTCTTCTCCTCTCCACCTCATTTCAAACAAATGCTTTCTGCTACTCTTTTCCTTCATTTCTATCTCAAAGATAATTCAAAGAAGCTTCATAGTTCTAAATTCTATGATGGGTATGTTTTGGGTTTTGTATCTCTCTAGATCTATTGGAGCTTCCTGTTAGAAAAATTACTGCCTGGGGGATAAATCAATTAAGTCTAGGTTAGGATAGATAATTTCAGTCCTAGGTTACATTAAAATTATATCCCTCTATATAAAGTCAAGCAAACCAAATTCTCTAATTAATTGAAGAGTAGGTGACTAACCTGGATAATCTTTTTTAAGTATATTATTGTCCTTTCATATATTTCATTTACAAGAGTGAGACCCATCACCCAATAGGTGGTTGGCCATGAGGTTCTGTACTCTTTGGTCTTGGAAGCCCACGAAACTAACACTGAGGTAGATGAATAACTCTGTCATCTTTCTATGTAATTTGGTCTCTTCGTCTGTAAAATGTCTCTTACCATAAAGAATGTTGTGAAAATAAATGTGAGAATGTGAAATCTGTGCTTTAAATAAATCCGTACCTCTTGGATTATGATTAATCTGCATGAGTTTACAAAGAAGAAGTGCTAAGGGAAAAATATGTTTCTAGCATTTAGCAATTGTTCAGTTTTCAATATCCAGAATCATGACAGCTGAATGAAAACAAATGAAAACTGAAGCTAACTCAGTGTAGTTCTATGCAAATTTCAAAAGAAAATTGAAAACTAAGACTGAGGGAAAATGTTTAGCATAGTGCAACAAGAATCATATTGATTATTGATCATTACATGTTTATTGAACACTATGCTGACTACTCTATCATAGAACTATGATGGAAGGAAGGAAGGAAGGAAGGAAGGAAGGAAGGAAGGAAGGAAGGAAGGGAGGGAGGGAGGGAGGGAGGGAGGGAGGAAGGAAGGGGAAGAAGGAGGAAGGAAGGAAGGAAGAAGGGAAGGAAGGAAGGAAGGAAGAAGGGAAGGAAGGAAGGAAGGAAAGAGGAAGAAAGGAAGGAAGGAAGGAGGGAAGGAAGGAAGGAGGGAGGGAGGAGAGAGGGAGAGAAGGAGGGAGAAAGAGAAAAAAGAAAAAGAGAAAGAAAGACAGATGGGAATATCATGACAGTCATGCTAGATTTTTACAGAATAGATTTCAAAGGGTTCAGAAGAAGTATATGGGTAAGATCATTAGGAAGGAGGAACTAGGTTCATCTGACTACTTACCTTGCATTTCATGCTCTGTCTCCACCTTCTGCTGAAAAAAGATACTTTTCACTTAATGATTAACAAACTTCCATTAACAAACCCATCAGTCATATTCCAAACTGTTTTCTATCTCCCACTCCCCAATTCTTTATTCCTATCCCCCTCAACTCACCCATCCAAAAATCCCAACCAGATGCTACCCCTTCCTTCCACTGTACCCTATGGAATGCAACAAAAACCTTGCTTTCAGTTTTTTTCTCATCCTCTCATCTTGTGGCTGTCATTGAGACGTCACTTCTCCTTAATAGTACTGTCTCTCTGGCCATTCTTTTCATCACTAATTATACTTTCACTTGTTTTTCCCAGTTTACTAGTCAAGGAGGAGGAGTTAGGATCCTCCTTGCTTCTTCATTGTTACTCTTTCTTTACCCCTATCATTCAATAATATCCCCTTTGAGATTTTTATGATACACATGTATTACTCAATGAAAATCTTGGTAAGTATTGTCCACAGACTTCCAGACAGATCTCTTCCTTTCTTAATAAGTTTAGTACCTGATTTACAATTTTTCTCTCCTTCCTAATTCCTTTCTTCATAAGTAGGAAACCCCAACATACTCCTTTAAATAAACTCTTAAAAACCCTAACCTCACAGTTTCTCAATTTACTCATTTCCCATGACCTACTCCTCCACCCCATCACAATCACATGCAGAAATGATCATATTTTTTTTATTTCAGATGTCACCCACAAATGTACCATCTCCATATTTAAGAACTCTGAAAATCCCTTATCTAAACAATCTTTCTACCACTTCCTCTTTCCCATACCAAACCTTACTCTTACACCACACTATAACCCCAATCCTTTGACCTCTAAATGATCTCTTGGACCATCATCCCTGCACTAGTCATTCCTTGTTCTTTGCATTTTTGACCCCTTAGTGAATAATTCAGTTCTATACTGTCTTCTTCTGTTGCCCCTTTATTTTATTACTGTTTGTGCCCTATCAAACATTACCCTTTGCTTCTTTAATATGTTACTGAGCAGCATGTGTGTAGGAGCAAAGGTAGGAAAAAAAATCATAAAATCTTGCTGATTGAGTCCACTATAAATTCATGTTACATAATCTGATTTGGGCTCTCATTCTTGCTAGACAATCCTTCTATAATTTACTTACCACTTTCACTTTTCAATTTCAACTTCAACACTTCACAGCTCTTCCAAACTTTTTCATTCCTTCTCCTTCCCCCACCTTCTAAGCTGAAAAACTTATTTCATTTTCATGAAAAAAAAATTAAGACCATTTGCTAAGGACCTTTTTTATCCCTGCTACCTAATTTCAGATAATGCCTTCTGGCACTATATCATTCTTCATCTCTGTCTCAAATGAAGAAATGGCTCTAGCTCTTCGGACAGCAAACTTCTTGACTTGTACAAGAGACCGCATTATGTCATTTCTCCTCCATCAGATTGTCCCCTCTCCATTCTCTCACTTATCTTCAATCTCTCTGTGTCTGTTGAGAACCTTCCACACTCACTGCAGACAAACAACTTATCTCTCTGTTTAAAAAAAAAAAAAAAAAAAACTTCATCCTTTCATCCCCACTAAGTGTTGTCCAATTTGTCTCCTGATCCAAAGATCAGGATAAACTCCTTGAGAAAGTTCTCTATAAGTGCTTCTGCTCCTCTTCTCATTCTCTCCTTAACTATTTACAATTTGGTCTCTGATCTCATCATTCAGCAAAACAGCTTTCTTCAAAGTTACCAATGATCTCTTAATTGCTAAATCTAATGATCGTTTCTCAATCCCATTCTTCATCACCTCTCTGCAGCCTTTGACATTGTCAATTATCCTCTTCTCCTTAGTATTTTATTTTCTCTAGGTTGGGGGACACTATTCTCTCCTGATTCTCCCTCTATCTAACTTTTTTCTCAGGCTCCTTTCCTGCATTCTCCCTCTATATTTATGATCTTATTAACTACCATGGATAAATCATCATCCCTATATTGATCATTCTCATATCGATTTATTCCTCCTTAACCTTTGTAATCTCACATTTCAAACTGACTTTCAAACATCTTGAACTGTATGTCTACTATTTCACTACTACATTTCAAAATCAATGTATCCAAAATTACACTTATTAACTTTCCTTATAAACTCTCTCCTCTTCCGTACTTTACTGTCATTGTTGAAGGTACAACATACTGCCACCATCCTGATACAGACTCTCATTTCCTCCTGCCTGTTCTATTGCAATGGCCTGGTGGTTGATTGGTCTTCCTGCTACAAGTCTCTCCCTATTCCGTCCATTCTCCAGCTGCCAGAGATTTTTCCTAAATAGAAAATCTGACTATATCATTTCCCCATTCAGTAAACTCCAATGGCACAATATCATCTCCGGATCAACTATAAAATCTTCTACTCAGCATTGAAGGCCTTTTCATCACTTAATCCCCATATCTTTTTCTGGTCTTCTTACATCTTATATTCCTTCTTGCACTCTGATTCAGTGACACAGACTTCCTTGCTATTCCACACACATGTTACTCCATCTCTTAGCCCAAGGCATTTTTATGGCTATCCTCTATGTGTGGAATGCTCTTCATCCTCATCTCCTTCTCCTCATTTCTCTTGCTTCATTCAAGCCCAAGCTAAAATACTACCTTCTACAGAAAGTCTTTTCTAATCCATCTTAATTCCAATTCATCATTTATTTTCTTTTTATTACATATACATACATACAGATATATACATTTATCTCCCTCATGAGATTGTGATATTTTTGAACTAGACACAGTTTTTTGCTTTTCTTTATAACCCTATGTCTTAGAACAGTGCTTAGCATAGAACAAAAACTTAATAAATGTTAATCGACTGACTAAAAATGATGGCAACCTTTGAGAGGAAATGGCTACCACATCTTAGCATTTGTGATAAGGAAAGGAAACCTAGGAATATTTTTTTTAATTATATATATATATATTTTTTTTTTATAATATTATCCCTTGTATTCATTTTTCCAAATTACCCCCCCTCCCTCTATTCCCTCCCCCCGATGACAGGCAATCCCATACATTTTACATGTGTTACAATATAGTCTAGGTACAATACATGTGTGTGAATATCATTTTCTTGTTACACAATAAACATTAGAATCCGAAGGTACATGCAACCTGGGCAGACAGATATTAGTGCTAACAATTTACATTCACTTCCCAGTGGGAAACCTAGGAATATTAAGATATGTAGCCTAAATTTGAAAAACATACATACATGCCACATTTCAAAGTAATCAGAGAAAAGATAGGTATTATTCTTTGGCCTAAAATTCTAAAAGGGACAAAAGGAAACAATATAGAGGGATAGAAAGTTTACAAGAATTAAATCAGAATACAGTAAGAGAAACAATTGCAATGAAGAAATGTCTAACGAAACTCATGTGGCTGCTCATGGAACTTCCCAAACCAGTTAGATGTTTAAAGGAAATGTGCACAAGATGGAAACAAGGAATCGTAAAAGAGGAAGAATGCCTTGATTCTATAAGAAGAGTGCCAGGAAACTGAAGTTAATGAAAAAGTTATGCTACTCAAAAAATTAATTATATTAGAAAAAAAAGAGGAGAATCCCCCAAAAGCTTATTGCTTAAGGTAGTTGGAAAGATAATTGATACTAGAAAGAAGACAGGGCTATTTTATTTCACTTCTGTTTCCTTTGCCCAAAGAACATGATCTCTGGACTGGAATAACAGAAAAAAATGACTAATAGGGAATTGATACCCAAGATAAATAAGGAAATAGTGAGAGAGTACTTAGTTGCCCTGATTAAGTTCAAGTCACCTGATCCAAATGAAATATGTTGGCGATACAGAAAGAACTGATAAATGTTTACCATTGTTAGTGATCTTAGAAACATAGTGGAGAACAGATAGCCTACAGAACTGTAGCAAATGTTGACCCTAGTTTCATAAAAGGGAAGAGTATAGTGGTTGCAAGATTAACTTTGATTAGATTCAAAATTTAATTCTAAAATTAAAGTTCTAGAATATTTAAAGGGATTATTTGTAGTTATATGGATAACAAAACAGTGACTAGGAGTTTGCTAGAGAGTTCATCCTCTTCTCTTTTTTTTTTCAACAGAGTTCTACACTAGGGAATGTGGTAGCTACCATTTACCTACATTTTATTTTTAATCTTTAATCCATTAGTATATAATTTAATAATTTATCTTTAATGCTTCGAAGTTTACAAAGTACTTAACCTAACTTTTAACTTAATAGATATTGTATTTAATTCTTGAAACCACTCTGTAAAGTAGGTAGTATCTCTATAAATAAGGGAAGTCAGGTTAAATGACTTGATTATAGTTGTATGGTTCATGATATATATTAATTATGTAATTTACAATTCTGACAGTAGACTGAAGTTTAATAATGTCTTCAAGAACCAAC
Organism: Sminthopsis crassicaudata; assembly: GCF_048593235.1. Lineage (NCBI taxonomy): Eukaryota > Metazoa > Chordata > Mammalia > Dasyuromorphia > Dasyuridae > Sminthopsis > Sminthopsis crassicaudata. The sequence continues at coordinate 151,453,738 of NC_133622.1, forward strand.
CGGTATCAATATATAGTGCATATATTTATGCCAAAGAAAATAGAGGTAATTGGGTAAAACGGTTTTTTTTTCAAAGTCATTTTTACATCAATCGACATGCCTTGGGTTAAGTCATATTTCGATCCTATGGCCTTATTGTAATTTACAGTCTGTTAATTTAAGCCCTCTCTAAGGTCTTTTAGATAGCTTCAAAACTCAATTACCTTCAAAGAAGCCTCCAGGGATTGATTTTGGGAGATTCAGAAAGAGATTTTCTCATCAGATAAGGACAAATTCATGATGAAGGGAATATGTGTCATTCTCTGTTCTCTGAGATCTCATGTGCTTTTCCATTACTCAACTTCCTTTTATAAAATCTTAATTCACATCATTATAATGATTGTCTTGATTCTGCTTATTCCACTCTCCATCAGTTCATAGAACAGAGTTGCTGTATTCTTCTGGGTTCTTTATATTAGTCATGTCTTACTGTACAGTAAGGTTACATTATGTTCATATATCTATGGGTTTTTTTAAACCATTCTCTGAATGTGTCTCTACTTTGTTTCTTTGTTACCAAAGAGTATACAGCCATGACCTCAATCAACCCCATCAATAAACATATGTATTATATCATAAACATTTGTTATCATCTTTTATTTTTCTAGGGTGTATGATCAGTAATACAATTACTGGATAAAGAAGAAAAGTATAAACAGCTTAGCCATTTTTCTTCCAAAATTCTCTATGGATAGCAATAATGGTTGGGCTACTTCACAATTCTATCAGCAGTGTGTTGGTATATCTATCTTCTCACAGCCTTTCCAAAGTTTTATATTTTGTTGTTGTTGTTTCTAATTTGCATTGTCTAAAATGAAATCTCAAAATTGTTTTGATTTTCATTTCTCAGTTGATTATCTTTGGTCTATTCAGGTAGGTATCCTGGAACTATATATTTCTGCTAAAAACTGCTGTTTACAGATGATTTTTGTTCAATGAAGGGTTGCCTTAAATGACCATTGAATTCTCTCTCTCTCTTTTTAAAGAAATAGTCAGCATTAAATGAGTTATATGGGTCCCACAAGCTAGTACATGCCTGAGTCTGAATTTGAACTCTGGTCTTCCTGAGTCTACATCCAACACTCCATCCATTGCACCATCTGGCTGTCCCAAATTATCTTTTAACTTTGAATTTCTGGGATTTTGAATATCAGAATTGCCTTAATAACTTAATAAATAGAACAAGGATTAAAAATGTAACTCTATTTCCCTTTCAGACTTATGCCATGTAAATACAGAACTTGAGAAAAAAAACAAAATAATAATCAACAAGAATATTTTAAGACCCTACTTTCTATCAAGTACCATTAAGCATTGGGGTTACGAAGACCAAAAGGAAGCAACTTTTTCCCTCAGGGAACTTACATTCTTTCAGGGAAGACAAGTACATATACATATATATGCACATGTTTTCTTTGTATGTGCATATATATGTATACATACAAAAATATGTACAAGGAAAGACCACAGTTAGGAAGTGTTATGTGAGCAAAATTTATAATGAAATTGAGAAAATGAAGAAGGATATCATTCCACATATTTACCTGGATAAAGGCAGAGAGATGGGAGTTAGAGTGTCATATGTGAACAACTGAAACAAGACTAGTTTGGTGGGAGAATGCATGCCAAGGAATCATGGAAACTGAAAAGAGAAATTGGAGTTGTATTGTAAAGCACTTTAAATGCCAAGCACAGTGTGTAATTGATCCTAAAGATGGAGGGTAGGGAAAGAGTTTATTTAGTAATATTGTCTAATTTGTGTTTTAAGAATATCACCTTGGTAGCTCTATGTAGTTGGGATAGAGAAGGGAAAGATGGGAGGCAAGGATATCAGTTAAGAACTTATTGTAAAATCATATGAGAAGTTTTGATTTAATAAGCTGGACATTTCAGATGTGACTTTCTTAGCACCAAAGTACGAGGAATAGTTTTATTAAATCACTCACAATTTCTCTACTTGCCTGCTGCTTCATCCCTCCGCAGACATACACTTAATTGCTTTGCCACCCCCACTCTTATATTACCTCCCACTTATATTCTAAAAACATCCTCTCATCTAATTATTCATTCCAGAACATCTTTGATACTTCACCATAGTTCTGAGATGACATGGAGGGCTGAGAACAGTATCAATTAGAAGATTAAATATGTTGTCTATTTACACAGTCAGTGGGATCTTCTTTTCAAAGTGTTTATGTCTCTGAGTTCAAGATTTAGGTATATTCCATCATAATAAGTATATATGTTTACTGCCAGGGAAAGAAAATTAGACATTACCTTTTTGAAATCATTTTTACTTTAACTTATATTAAAAGTATTATGATAAATTCATAAGTATCAGCAAAAAATCAACATATAAACTAAGAAAATCACAGAAATATACATGGTATATTTTTAAAAACAAATAAGTCTTGGACCTAAAAGAATTTGTATTCTCTGTGGATAGGTAAAACATGTATATATGTGTATACAAAACATATAAAAGTTGATAAACTTTTGTTGGTAACATAGAAATGCTAATAATTTATATGCATTTATTTTATATCCCACAACTCTCCTAATTATTCATTGTTTCAACTAGTTTTTAAGTTGGCTTAAACTAGGCTTCTCTGAGCTTACTATTATATTGTCTGCAAAGAGTGATCATTTTGTTTCCTTGTTGCCTATTTATTTATATACATTTTATTTCTCTTTCTTGTTTTGTTGCTTTAGCTGGCAATTCTAATATAATAATGAATAATAGAGGTAATAATAAACATCTTTGTTTTATTGCTGATCTTAATAGAAAGGCCGATCCCCATGTTTGCTCTTGGTTTAAGATAAATACATAATTTAAAAAATATATCTATTTTTATTTGTTTTCTAGTATTTTTAGTAGAAATGGGCATTATATTTCATCAAATGTTCTTTCTGCATCTATTAATTATACATTTTGGGGTTTTTGTTATGGATTTTATCAATTATATTAGTGTGTGGTTTTAGCGATATGTTGCTATAATTTCCTCACTACTGTTTTATTTATTTATTTGTTTGTTTGTTTTGCATCTATAGTTATTAGGGAAAGTGGCTTGTAGTTTTCTTTCTCTCTTTTTTCTCTTGTTGCTTTAGATATCAAAATCATATTTGGGGTTAATTATTCCTCAACTGTTTGTTAGAATTCATTTGTAAATTCATCTGATTCCGGGAATTTTTTTTTTTCTTTAGAGAGCTCCTTGAGGGCTTGTTCATTTTATTTTCAAGGTTATTTAAGTATTCTATTTCCTCTTCTGTTAATCTGAGCAGTTTCTATTTCTGTAAATATTTATTCATTTAACTTAAGTTGTTAGTTTTACTGACATAATCCAGCAAAATAGCTCCCAACAATTGCTTTGATTTCATTTTGGATATTGGTAATTTAGTTTTCTTCTTTCTTGTTTTAATTAAATTAACCAGTGGTTTATCTATTTTATTGTTCTTTTCATAAAACCAGTTCTTAATTTTATTTATTATTTCAATGCTTTAACTTTATCAATCTCTCCTTTTGTTTTCAAAATTTCCTTTTTTGGTGTTTTAATTAGGAATTTTAAATTTAATTTTAAATTTATAGGCTTTTCAGTGACTTGTTTTTCCCTGTAAAGATAGGATCAATTTTTTTCTGAATCTTACCAAATCTTTACTGAACTCATTGAAAAAGGCACTGTCTCAAGTTTTCTGTTTGCTTTTCCAGTGCTTACTTTAGCACAGTTTTTGGTACATGGAAGGGTTTATTAATGCTTTTATCCCCATTCATTCATATATTTATTCATTCATTTTTCTTGCTCCTTAGTGAAACCGATCTACAGGAAGCACAGATTATTGCCAGACAATATTCCAAAGCTATCTAGCATATTAGAACATGACAATTAAGAACATATTAAGAACATATAAAAGCAAATACTGAAGTTGAGACTGCCATGACAGTTTTAATTTACTTTTAATTGGTATGAATAAAGCTCTAAGTTTGGTTGTTAAAATGAAATATGAGCAAATCTGCAGAATATGTAGACATTAAAATAGTCATGAAAGACATAATTTTCATTTTTAGATATTTTTCACTCAAAATGGATTTAAACTAATGGGTCATCAGAGCAGTGGGTCAAAGTCTTTATTAATGAGGTTGGTATTTATAGATCTAATCCCCACATGTATCTCTTAGCTTCTTTTGTTTTAGAGTCACAAATGGATTTGGCAAAAATGCAGTCACTTAAAAACTATAATATTTATTTCAAGCAGAAATAAGATAGGATGATTGGTATGCAGCAAATCTACTTCTTGCTACAAAAACAGCTTAAAATGTTGTCTTCATGGCAAGTCATTATATAAGCTTTAATAGGTTTTCTCATTGTGAGATTAAGAAAGATATTACCTGTGGAACAACTTTCTGGTGGTGGTCTATCCATGTAAATACACTGGTCCTTGGATAAAAATATATTCCTTATTCTAAGGCACTGTTTTGGAGTCTTTCTATTAGGAACATCCTTAGGAGTTTGCTTCTTCTTTTACAGTCTTCAAGAATCCAAACTTTTTTTTTTTTTTTCCGGTGAATTCAAACATTCTGATATAGCCAATTATTTTCCTTTAGTCTTTGTTCAAATTTGTGATTAATTAGATTAAGGAAATCCTAATTTGGAAACTCCCTCTAATCAAAACAGATCAGCAAATACTCTGCATTTTTAGGCTTAGAGAGTTGTGTTGGAGTAATGAGAAGAAATGTGAAGTAAATTGACCATCTTGTTCTTGCCACTGTCAGAGGACTCAAATTCAAACTTTCTTAGTCTTAAGAATGGTCCTATGACTATATGGTACCTTTTCTAACTTACTTATCAATATTAAAATATCAGTTATAAAGTAATTTTAAAATAACAGTTATGTGTAAGTCCATTTCTTCATCATAACCACCAAAAATCATTTACTAAATGCCCACATTGCATACTAAAGTTGTATGTACATAGAAAAATACTGAATATTGAAAAGGATTATCTTCAGCAATTCTGGCTTTAATGGCTGCTTAAATAAAGACAGGCGGGCAATTCCTATACACCTACTCAAGTAAAAACCTCAAAATAGCAGCTTACTGAATAATAATGGAGAAACCTACTGAGAATATATACAGTATGCTACTCTATTCATTCCAGAACTACAAAAAAGTCAGCCAGCAATCCACAGGCAATAGGAAAGAACAAAAAATCCAGTACCAAAACAGTAAAAAAACAAGAGAAGCCTCTTGCCATGATTGGAGATAGAAAAGAAACACCTATAGTCTGTAAGAATATCAAATGTGAAGGACAAAAAAATTAATGGAAATGTAGCAGAATTGTTTGGAAAATCTCACTGTGGACCTTGACCTCAAGTTGAAGTATCTGAAACCAGTCTAGGCATGGTAGCCCTAAAAGCAGGAGACTGAAATCCCAGGTGCCCCTTGGTCTGCAACAGCATGTTTTTAGATGGCAATGAAGATGCAGCATTCTAAACCTTCAAGATTAAAGGATGCCTAAAAACCTAGTCCCTTCCTTAGTTTAGACATAGTCTAAAGTTTAGATGTCAGAAACAGGTGAGACTAAGCAGTACTGAACACCTCTTCCAAAAGCACTGAGCCCAGGGACAAAGCCCCAGTTCATGATTGTGGCTGGAAATATGAGTAAATTGGGGAATATATTGACTATTACAAAGAATTTATTATAGATGAAGAGATACCCTCAAACGCAACCTAGAAGACGAGAACAACTGTACAACAGTTGTAAACAACATTCAAACAGAATTTTTCACAAGCACAACAAGAAATTCTGAAATAAATGAAGGGAAATATTAAGAAATTAAATGCAAGGAGAATGGATAGTTTGGAATAACAAATGATAAACCATACCACTGAAAATTAAAATAAACCCCCCAAAACCAATGATCTAAAAAGAAAACAAGAAATATCAGAACAAAATAAAAATATACAAAAGCAGAAAATTGATCACCAACATGTAAAACAGGTAAAGAGAAGACAATTGAAGAATAATCAGACTATGCAAACAAGCTTGGTACTATCTAAAATATTCTCTTGCTTCTGCTTACTTCCCTTTGCATCATTTTTAAAATATGAAATAGGTGAACTACCAATGGGAACCCCCAGAACATGAGCAGAGCACTACTCTTTCTGCTCCTGTCAGTCAGATAGAAAAGTTCAGGAAATTTGCTTCCATAAAGGCATAATATTCATTTCCCAGGTATGCCTCACTTAAAGCACATGGCTGTGCGTTGCTCCCATTGCTGTTGGGTCTATTTTTTTCCTGACTTAAGAGAAGGATTTTTGAAGATGGATTCAAATGCAATTCTATAAGCTTTAAAAGGTCAGGACAACAACCAGAGAGCCAAGAATAAAATTCCAGATCAGAATTTGTAGAGAGCAAAATCCTGAAGAGTGACTGGGATTCAACCCAGCTGTGAGTTGATCTCACAATCAAAACACTGAATCTTATAAGAGGGAAAGCTACATTCAACCATTATGTCACATTCAGAAGTGTGATAATCTTGATGGGAAAAGTGCTTTGAAGAAATTAAGTATGAGCCCACTTTACCAAGAAATTGAGGTGGTAGAGGGCAAAATGTGTCCTTGGAAATTGGGGGAATAGTTTATAACTTCTATTTTTACTACACCTTAATAAATATCTCTTGTAAAAACGAATTAAATTGCTGAGTGAGACTGATGAGTTAATGACTAGAGACTATCCATGCATCCAGTGGAGATACAAGGTAAAAGTGGCAAGATATATTGAGGAAGCCACCAGAATGGTGGCAAAACTGAAAATATCAAAATCCTATTCATCCAGAATCCTGAAAAAAGCAGTATTTAGCTTTGACTTTAGATCTAGAAATAGACAAGTCTCTTTTGGCACTTGCAAGAGGGACTTTCCAAGAAGGCCAGAACTCATTGGACCTCTTTGAATAAAGAGGTGAGAGCACAATAACAATATTCCTCTATGCAAAATAAGAAGTTTACAGGGACTAGGGAGAAGATGCAAGTAGAAGCCAGGGATGCATATTTATAAAGGTCAAGATTGTATGAGATACTTTGGTAAATTATGTTATATGGGTACTGATCTTGGCCAAGAATAACACAGAATAACAAAGATTGTTTTTTCAGAAAGCACTGGAAGGCAAGATAACTGTATAAATATGTATACATATAATGGATTTAACATACACTTTAACATATTTAACATGTATTTGGATTACCTGCCATCTAGGGGAGGGGGTGGGGGAAAGGAGGGGAAAAGTTGGAATAGAAGGTTTTGCAAGGGTCAATGTTGAAAAATTACCTCTTTGTATCTTTGTCTTTCTTTCTCTGTCTCTCTGTATTCTTCAGAACAAAGCAGCTAGGTGATGTTGTAGATAGAGTGTCATTAGGCCTGGGGTCAGGAAGACTCATATCTTGAGTTCAAATCTGTCCTCAGACACTTATAATCTGTGTAACTCTAAGGTATTTAAAAAAACCTCAAGAAAAATAAAGAGACAGACAGAAAGAGAGGAGGACACACAGAGAGAGATAGAAAGGGAGACAGAGAGAGAGGAGAGAGGGAGAGAAGAGAGAGAATGAGACAGAGGGGAGAGAGAGAGAGAGAGAGAGAGAGAGAGAGAGAGAGAGAGAGAGAGAGAGAGAGAGAGAGAGAGAGAGAGAATATAGTTGAATCTGTTTTCAGATACATTCATTTTTTTCTTCTCTGGATATTGGATAGGATCTTTCAACATAAGTCCTTCAGAGTAGTTATGAATCAGACTATTGAGTTAACAATTTAACTCAAAGACCAGAGCTATATCACCCAAACCAGAGTAATAACTAGCAAAACATGATCGAGGGTGAAATTGTTAGCTATATTTGTAATATATGTCATTTTAAAGTAATCTAAAAAATTCTTCATTAGTTGGTTTGAGGAGTAAGTCTTCCCATACTATGATGGACTTAAGAGAATTCTCTAGGAGAGGAATGGAGAAAATGTTTTCTTATTGTTTCCTGGGCTCCATTCTGAACACAAGGAAGAGAAGGGTTTCTGTCAGAAACAAAATCTTGACTTTTTTTGAGGGATAAATTTTCAACAAGAAGTTCTTATTTGTCTCAGGTTCTTCATCTGTAAAATGATTTGGAGAAGGAAATGACAAACCATTTTAGTATCTTTGCCAAGAAAACATAGATCTCTCACTCTAACTTAAAAAAAAAACAAACCTCAGAAGGTAGAATTTACCTTCTTCTTTGAATGAAAGAATGAAAATGCTTAATTAACTCCTAACTCATTTGAAAATCCAGTACCAGGTATATACACCATTTATGAGAATTCCTTCATCATTTGTATTTGTTTTTGATTTTGGCTATCTGTCTGAAATGTTTTTAAACAGCTCTTTCTTAAAAATCAGTATTCACATATGCTTAAAAGGCATTGGTTTTCAAAAGGCAAGGTTCTTGCCAGTATTCAGTGTGACTTGAGTAGCAGAATTAATTCTATAAATTGAAGGTACTAGGGGTATAATAACAACAGCTGACATTTATAGTTTGCAGATCTCCACATTGTCTCAGTTGACCCTCACATTACATAGATAAAGTGAAAGATGTGAGGTAGATGCTGTGGATGTCATTGTCTCCTTTCTATAGATAAGAAGATCCAAACTCAGAAAAATGATTTTTTTCTGAGGGCCTGCTCTTGAAAGTAAGTGTTGGATGCAAAATTCGACCTCTGTCTTCCTAATTGAACATTGCTGCTTTTCCACTATGTGTTCTGCTTTCCTTCTTTAGAATATGCGTTGAACATTTGCTCTTTTGAAAAGAATGTATAGTTTGATATAGGTTTTGTAAGAATATAATCCTGTTCTCTGATCGCTCTATATTATTGTCCTTTGTTGTTTTATAAAAATCATATGGATCCCCTTCATGTAAAAAAAAGGTATCCAAAGAAAGTTAAGGTTTTGTAAGTATCGTGAGATGAATGTGAAATCACAACTACGATTATGTGATAAAAGTCAAATAGACCCAAAAGAATTTGTAGGAGATAACAAATTATATCTCTCTCTCTATATGTATATTAATCTTGTTTTAATTATAACTTTGAAGTCATTTAATGCTTAGTAGTTTGACCTAATGTCTGGATCATTGAGCCTGGAGGAAAAATTCCTTGGATTTTGCTAGTCTTTAAACATTAATTTGGTCAGTATTTCTAATCGGATGCCTTTCCAGGTATCTAATAATTGTGCCAAAGGGAATATTCTAGTTGTGATCATAACTTATACTCTAGTTAGCCATCATGAAGATTTCTGAAATTTGAGGGGAACAATTACAAGGGAGCCTTCTTTGCTATCTGAAAAAATTAAGAACTTATACTAGATCAATCAATCATTTTTAAGGACCTACCATCTTATATACAATGCAGATAAAAATGCAAAAATGAAATGATTACCATTCTTAAAGAGTTTATCTTCTACTGGATGGTTATATGTAAATAAATGCAGAATTTATGCAAAATGAATATATGTTGAAAAGTGGGTGGGGAATAGAAAGCATATATTAACAGTCAAGGAGACCAAGGACACTTTGAAGAAAGTGACCCTTAGCTAAACCTTGAAGGAAAATAGGAAGTTCTAAGAGGGATAGTTAAAGAGGAAAATTATTGATCTCAGGTATGGGAGATAACTTGTAAAAAAGGCCTAGAGGTGAGAAATGTAATGTCATGATAAAACAACAAGGTTGTAATGTTAAATCAGACCAAAAAATTAGGCTGGAAAAAATAGTGAAGAGCTTTAAAATGCCAAATAGTTTGTATTCTATCTTAAAAGCAATGGGAAACCACTGGAGTTTCTTCAGCATAGGAATGACTGTCATATGTGTGCTTTAAAAATATTAATCTGATGGATGTGGCCATTTTCAACAATGAGATGAACTAAATCAGTTCCAAAAGAGCAGTAATGAACTGAACCAGCTACACCCAGTGAAAGAATTCTGGGAGATGACTATGAACCATTACATAAAATTCCCAATCCCTCTATTTTTGTGTGCCTGCATTTTGGATTTCCTTCACAGGCTAATTGTATACTATTTCAAAGTCCAATTCTTTTTGTACAGCCAAACAACTGTTTGGACATGTATACATATATTGTATTTAATTTATACTTTAACATATTTAACATGTATTAGTCAACCTGCCATCTTGGGGGAGGGAAAGAAGGGGAAAATTAGAACAAAAGGTTTGGCAATTGCCAATGTTGTAAAATTACCCATGCAAATATCTGGTAAATAAAAACTATTATCAAAAAATAAAATATTAATCTGGAAGTTTTGTAGGTCATAATTTAATGGAGGAGAGAAGAAGGGAAGGGGAAAGAGTAAGATTTATTAAGAATCTACTGTTTTCCATATACTGTTCACATTGTACTTTACAGGTATTTTATAAATATTAACTTAAGTGACTTGCTCAAGGTCATATTGACAAGACTACATTTGAACTCAGATCTTTCTGACTTCAGGCTCAGCAATCTATTCACTGTGTAGCCTAGCCACTGTTCCTTGAGGAGAGGCTGAATTCAGGGAAGGTAATTAGTAGGCTATTTGTAATATATCAAGGAGAGAAAATATAGGAATTGATGTACTATCTGAAAGCTATGATCAACATAAGAGTCTAGACATTCTATTTCAAGAACTTATTAAGGAAAATTGCTCTGAAGTTTTAGAACTAAAAGGTAAAATAAAAATTGGAAAAAAATTCACCAATCACTACCTAAAAAAGATCCCAAAATTAGAAACATTATTGCTAAGTTTTGAAACTCCCAAATTAAGGAGAAAATACTATAAGCAGCTAAAAAGAAAAAAAATTAAATAGTATGGAATTGTAATCAGGAAAACACAAGGTTTAGTAGTTTCTACATAAAAAAATCAAAAGACATGGGGCATGATGTTCTGAAAAGGAAAGGCATGAAATTTGCAACCATGAATAATTTATTCAGCAAAGATGACTGTAATCCTGTGTGGGAAAAATATATTTAATGAATTAAAGGACTTTTGGGCTTTTGTGATGAAATGACCAGAAATGAATAGAAAATTTGACCTACAAGATTTAGGAGAAACATAAGGTAAATATGAAAGATCAATTATGAGCTATTTAAGGTCAGATTGTCTACTTCTTATGGGGAACAACATTATTTATATCTCATAAGAATGTTATAATAACTAAGATGATTTAAAAGAGCATACACAGATAGAAGGCTTGGAATTGGGCTAATTATTTATAGGATAATCTTAAAAAATAAAAATGAAAATAAAAATATACATATATGTATATATATACACAAACACACAAGTATTATATTGCATGAGAAAAATCAGATCAAAAAGGGGGGAAATGAGAAAGAAAACAAAAATCAAGCAAATAACAACAAAAAAGGTAGAAAGACCAGGCTGTCATCCACCCTCAGTTCCCACAGTATGATATTCTGTCCATCTCAGTCTATTAGATTTGACTTGAATAAGCTTACTGTTGAAAAAAGTCCATCACAGTTGGTCATCACATAATGTTTTTGTTGCTGTACACAGTGTTTTCTAGATTCTGTTCACTTCACTTAGGATCACTTCATGTAAATCTCTCCAGATCTTCCTGAAATCATCCTACTTATTGTTTCTTATTGAGCAATAGTATTCTATTACATTCATATACCATAACTTTGTCAGCCCTTCCCCAACTATTGGGCATCCACTCAGTTTCCAGTTCCTTGCCACTGCAAAAGGGGCTACTACAAACATTTTTTGCACATGTAGGTCCTTTTCCTTTTTTATGATCACTCTGATATATAGAATCAGTAGAGACACTACTGGAACAACAGATGTGCACAGATTGAAAACCCTTTGGACATATTTCCAAATTGCTCTGCAAAATGGTTGGATCAGTTCACAACTCCACCAACAATGTATTAATGTCCCACTTTTCCCACATCCCCTCCAACATTCATCATTATCTTTTCCTATCATCTTGTACAATCTGAGAAGTATGTAGTGTATCTCAGAGTTGCCTTAATTTTCATTTTTCTGATCAATTAGTGATTTAGAGCATTTTTTCATATGACTAGAAATAGTTTTAATTTTTTTCCTCTGAAAATGGTCTGTTCATATCTTTTGAGTATTTATCAATTGGAGAATAGCTTGTATTCTTAGAAATTTGAGTTAATTCTCTAAATATTTTAGAAATGAGGCTTTTCCATTAGTGTTTCTACTGGGATTATATCCCAAAGAGATCTTAAAGGAGAGAAAGAGACCCACATGTGCAAAAATGTTTGTGGCAGCCCTTTTTGCAGTAGCAAAAAACTGGAAACTGAGCAGATGCCCATCAATTAGAGAATGGCTAAATTGGTATATGAATATTATAGTATATGGTATATGGTATATGAATATTATAGAATATTATTGTTCTGTAAGAAACAACCAGCAGGATGACTTCAGAGAGTCCTGGAGAGACTGACATGAGCTGATACTAAATGAAATGAGTAGAATCAGGAGATCATTATACACGGCAGCAACAAGACTATATGATCATCAATTCTGATGGATGTGGCTCTCTTCAACAATGAGATGATTCAAACCAGTTCCACTTGTTCAGTGACAAAGAGAGCCATCTACATCCAAAGAGAGATAACTGTTGTGGGGACCACAACATAGCATTTTCACTCTTTTTTTTTTTTGATATTTCTTGCATTTTGTTTTCTTTCTCAGGTTTTTTTCCCTTCTTGATCCAATTTTTTCTTGTACAGCAAGTTAACTGTATAAATATGTATACATATATTGGATTTAACATATATTTTAACATATTTAACATGTATTGGGCTACCTGCCATCTAGGGAAGGAAAGGAGGGGATAATTTGGAACAGAAAGTTTTGCAAGGGTAAATGTTGAAAAATTACCTATGCATATGTTTTATAAATAAAAAGCTTTAACAAAATAAAATAATAATAAAAAAAAAGAAATGAGACCTTTATCAGAATCTTTGGATGTAATTTTTTCCCCAGTTTTCTGCTTTTCTTCTAATCTTTTAAACTTAAAATAATCAAAATTATCCATTTTATATTTCATAATGTACTCCAGTTCTTCTTTGGCCACAAATTCCTTCTTTCTTCACAGATCTGAGAGGTGGACTGTCCTTTTGCTTATAATATCACTCTATGTCTAAATCATGAACCTATTTCACTCTTATATTGGTATAAGATGTTAGGTATGGGTCAATGCCTAGTTTCTGCCATACTAATTTCTAATTTTCCCAACAATTTTTGTCAAATAATGTGTTAATATCCCAGAAACTGGGATTTTGGTTTATCAAACACTAGATTTTTAGTCATCAATTGTTGTGTCTTGTGAACCTAACCTATTCCACAGATCAACTACCCTATTTCTTAGCCAGTACCAAATGGTTTTAATTGCCACTGCTTTATAATATTGTTTTTTATCTGGTATAGCTAGGTAATCTTCATTTGCATTTTTTTCATTAATTCCCCTGAAATTCTTGACTTTTTGTTCTTCAAGATGTACTTTGTAATTATTATTATTTAGTAATTTTTGGCAGGTTGATTGGTATGGCACTGAATAGATTAAGCAGAATTGTCATTTTTATTATATTACCTCAGCCTATCCATGAGCACTTGATATTCTTCCAGATAATTAGATCTGACTTATTTGTGTGGAACACAATTGTAATTGTGTTCATATAGTTCATAGACTCCCAAATATTTTTTATTAGCTACAGTTATTTTAAATGGAATTTCTCTTTGTATCTCTTACTACATTTGTTGGTGACATATAAAAATGCTGATGATTTATGTGGATTTATTGTGTATTCTGTAACTTTGCTAAATTTGTTCATTATTTCTAGTAGTTTTTAAATGATTCTCTAGGATTCTCTAAGTATACTATCATATCAGCTGCAAAAAATGATAATTTTGTTTCTTCATTACCTACTCTAATTCCTGTAATTTCTTTTTCTTCTCTTATTACTAAAGCTAACATTTCTAATACATTATTGGATAGTAATTATGGTACTGGACAACCTTGGTTCACCCCTGATCTTATTGGGAATTCTTCTAGTTTATCCACATTGCATATGATGCTTGCTGATGGTTTTAAATAGATGCTACTGATCTTTTAAGAAAAACTCCATTTATTTCTATACTTTAATGTTTGTAATATTAATGAGTGTTAGATCTTGTCAAATGCCTTTTCTGCATCTATTTGAAATAATCAAGATTTTTCTTGGTTTGATTATTAATATGGTCAATTATGCTAATAGCTTTCCTAATATCGAACCAGGTCTGCATTCCTGATGAAATTTAATTTAGTCATAGTTTATTATCCTGGTAATAACTTGCTGTAACCTCTTTTCTAATATTTTATTTAAGACTTTTTGCATTAATATTCATTAGGGACACTGGTCTATAGTTTCTTTCTTTGTTTTGACCCTACCTGTTTTAGGTATCAGCACCATATCTGTGTCATAAAAGACATTTATTACACTCCTTCTTTCCCTATTTTTCCAAATAGTTTGCATAGTATTGGAAATAATTTTTCTTTAACTGTTTCATCAAATTCACTTGTAAATCTACATATCCCAGAGATTTTTTCTAAGGGAGTTGATCACTAGCTTGTTAAATTTCTTTCTTTTTTTTCTAAAATGGGACTAATTAAGTAGTTTATCTCCTCATCTATTAATCTGGGCAATCTATATTTTTTTTAAATATTCATCCATTTCATTTAGATCACCTGATTTATTGGCATATACATGGGCAAAATAGATCTTAATTATTGCTCCAATTTCCTCTTCATTGGAGAAAAGTTCACCCTTTTCATTTATGATACTAGCTGTTTGATTTTCTTTCCTTTTTCTAAACAAATTAACAAAAGGTTTGTCTATTTTGTTGGTTTTTTCATAAAGCCAACTCTATGTTGTATTTATTAGTTCAATAGTTTCCTTACTTTCAATTTAATTAATCTTCCCTTTTCTATTCAGAATTTCAAATTTTGTATTTAATTAGGGGGGCTAACTTGTTCTTTTTCTAGTTTTTTTAGTTGCATGTCCAATTCACTGAACTTCTCTTTGTCTGTTTTATTCAAGTAAGCATCTAAACATATAAAGTTTCTCCTAAGAACTTCTTTGGCTTCATTCCATAAATTTTGGTATGTTATTTCACTATTGTCATTCTCTTGGATGACATCATCAATTGTGTCTATTAGATTATTTAGAGTCCAATTAATTTTTGGTCTATTTTTCCCTGGCCCTTTATTACATGTAATTTTTACTGCATCACAATCTGGAAAAGATGCATTTATTATTTTTGTCTTTCTGCATTTGATTTTGAGGGTTTTAATGTTCTAATACATGGTCAATTTTTTGTGTAGGTTCCATGTATCATCAAGAAAAAAATATTCCTTTCTGTTCCTATTCAGTTTATCATACTTAACTTTTCTAAAATTCTATTTACCTCCTTAACTTCTTTATTATTTTTTCAGATTTATCTAGTTCTGATAGAACAAGATTGAGATCTCTACTAACAGTTTTACTATCTGTTTCTTCTCGCAACTTCTTCTCTAGGAATTGGGATGCTATGCTACTTGGGGCATAGATGCTTAGTATCTATATGGTATCCTTTGGCAAAATATAGTTTCCTTCATTATCTCTTTTAATTATATCTATTTTTGCTTTTGCTTGATCCAAGATCAATTTCACTACTTTTGCTTTTTTTTTTTTTTTACTTCAGCTGAAACATAATAGATTCTGCTCCAGCCTTTTACCTTTGCTTTGTATGTATCAAGCTGCTTTAAATGGATTTCTTCTAAACAATATATTGGAGGATTCTAGCTTTTAATCCAGTCTGCTATCTGCTTCCATTTTGTGGAGAGTTCATCCCATTCACATTCACAATTAAATTACTAACTCTGTATTTCCTGCCTTCTTATTTTTCCCAAGTTATACTTTTCTCTTTTCTTTCCCCCTTTTCCTCCTCCCTAGTGTTTTCTTTCTGACCATCACCTCTCTTAATCTGCTCTCCCCGTTTACAGCTCTTCCCTCCTTTCTTATCCCCTTTCCCATCTACTTCTATTCTCTATTCTATTAGCCTCTTTCTCTTCCTCCTTTCCTCATCCCTACTTCCCTATAGGATGAGACAAGTTTTCTTTTGAAATTAATTAGGTCTCATATTCTTTCTTTGAGTCAAATTTATTAAGATTAAGATTCACACAATGCTTATCTTCCTCCCTTCTTTCCCCTCAATTGTAATAGGTCTGTACTGTATGTATGCATACATGGAGTATAACCACAAATATACATATAAATACAAATACATATGTATGCATATATATTATCAATTTGTCACAAAAATTTGAAAGATAAATCAAATTCAATTCTTTACCTCTTCCTCAAGATCATACATAATTAAGAATAAAACAGATTTCAAACCAATCAAGAAAAAAGTTTCCTAACCATCAGAGTTGTCACAAAATGAAATGGGAAGTAGTGAATTCCTTAGAAGGCATCTAGTGCAACTTCCTCCTTTTACAAATGAAAGAGAGTCCCAGAAATATTAAATGGGTAACAAAAAAATCAGTGACAAAGTTGGGATTCGAACCAGGTCTTTTAAGTACAAACCCAACCTTCTTTCCTCCATTCTTTTTCTTTAATTTTTTTTATTAAAGCTTTTTATTTTTTCAAAACATATGCATAGATAATTCTGCCACATTAATCCTTGCATAACCTTATGTTCCAGTTCTCCCCTCCCACTCCCACTCTCCCTAGATGGCAAATAGTCTAATATGTGTTAAACATGGTAGAAATATATGTGAAATCCAATATATAGATACATATTTATACAATTATCTTGCTGTACAAGAAAATCAAATCAAGCTAGAAAAGAAAATGATGAAGAAAATAAAATGCAAGCAAACAACAACAAAAAGTGAGAATGCTATGTTGTGAACCACACTGTTCCCACACTCTTCTCTCTGGGTGTAGATGGCTCTTTTGATCAAAAGATCATCGGAACTTGTCTGAATCATCTCATTGTTAAAGAGAGCCTCATACATCAGAATTGATCATCATATAATATTTCTGTTTCTGTGTACAATGATCTCCTGGTTCTGCTCATTTCATTTAGCATCAGTTCAAGCAAGTCTCTCCAGGCCATTTTGAAATTATCCTGCTGATCATTTCTTATGGAACAATAATAGTCCATAACATTTATATATCATAACTTATTCGACCATTCTCCAATTGATGGGCATCCAATCAGTTTCCTGTTTCTTGCCACTATGAAAAGGGCTGCCACATCTTTCCTCCATTCTAAAGAAACATTTATCAAATTTGAAGATAACAGAAAGCTGAATTTGAAGATGATATAAAGAAGATAGTTAATATGAATCAAGGCTAAAGTAATTTTAACTGGTGAAGATCAAACGAAAGAGATAAAATTTAAAAGGAAGAATTATAAAGTCTTGCAATTAGATTTTTAAAATTATTTGCACATGTGAAAAATGGGAGAGACAGTTATGAGAAAGAACTGAGAATCTTAATTGAATAAAAGTGACTTCTCATACCTATGAGGATGCTTAATATCAAACAAAAGACTGGCAGCTCTTATCCTAGGATGGGCATTCATATTTTCATTGCATTGTTTAGTTGTGTTCCTTTCCCAACTTATCCTGGCTCATGAGTCACTGTTTGCTGTCATTAATACTTTTGTGCTAGGTTTGATATCCCACCTCTGTTTTTTATAAATGAGCTTTAGTTGTCCCTGTTTTCTCTTATCTAGTACGGATCTTGAAACACTAATTCTGGCTCATTTAATTGAATTCTGCACCTGCAGTTTGACTTATCATCTTGGTCTCTGACACAATTTTAACCATTGGATTTACATATTCCATTTGTCTCATACTAAGGAATACTACCACCTCCAAATCCTTTGAGGAATAAGCTGAGTTTGGTATAGCTATTTAGTATAACAATAACAACTTAACTGCCTCCCTCATATGTCTTTTGTAATGTTTTGTCTTTTGGCTGCTTTCATTCATATCCTGCTGCTCTCTGCCAAGGTTCCTCTTGCTGTCATTAATGAGCCAATATTCAGTGATGTTTGATTCTTTTTAACCCATTTTCTTGGCATCTTCCAGATGAGGAACTGAGGCAGACAGGATTAAGTAACTTATTCAGAATCACATAACTAGTAAGTATCTGAAACCAGATTTGAACTCAGGAAGACCAGTCTTCTGACTCCTGGTGTGGATCTCCAACCACTGCACCATCTTGCTGGCCTAATACAAATATAGTCTGTTTTCTGTATTGGGCAGATGATGCTTGGAGTATGTTGTATTCAATTCTGGTTCTGTATTTTACAGAGACATTAAGAATGTATGTTTACCTAGAGGAAGGTAACTTTTAAGTATCTAAATTTTTTTTCAGAAAAAAAGGACTGAAAGGCATGATATTTATCAAAAGATTTTGTAGAATAAGATTCATATCCATGCAATAGGTAGAAATTTCCAAGAAAAAAAATTTTCATTTAAGTGTTTTAAAAATCAAGTCAAGGACCTTTTGTTGCTGTTCAGTTGTGTAAGTAATGTCACCGTGACCCAAGGATCAAGACAGCTGGGAAAGAGCCAAATCCTTAAGGCAAAGTATTTAGCTATTCATGCCAAGATTTAGCTGTTTAATATCTGGAGGCTGTTCATCTGTGTCAGCAGCTTTTCACTTTAGTTATTGAAAAAGACCTAGACTTACAGATCCTTAAGTTCTGCTGTTGGTAGCATAATTGTTAGCATATTGTGAATGAGACACAGTTGTGGTGAGAAAAGCAGAGATTGGCATAGTATTTTTCCTATTTTACAGGTGAGGAAACTGAAACTCAAAGAGATTAATAACTAGTCCAGTATCATAAATCTAATAAATACTGGTCATGTTTTCTGAATCTAAATCCAATGTGTTTTCCTCCTATAATGCTATGTTGCATGTTTTGGCTCAATTCATCATAAACCTACATAAATGGTAAAAATTTCCCTGGACTGTGTTATAGTCCTTGTACCTCATGACCTAAAGGTGATAGGAAAGTATAGCATAATTATCTGTTACATTATTTGCAACCATTAGCACTTTTTACCATAATTTATTTTCACATTGAAAAACTTAAGTACAAAAGATATGTTTTCTTGTCTTGTATAAACTTACCACAGACCTGGGAAGGGATTGTGCCCAGTTCTCCAATCTATAAAATGAAGAAAATCATGATTGTGCCTATCTCAGAAGTATTAGCTAGATTGATACATGACTCCAGTACTTTAGTGACCTCAATTATCTTCACTTTTTTTTTCCTTTTTTCCTTTCCTTTATCTTTCCCTTTATGACTCTTGCTCTTATCTCTCTAACTCTGGCTTCCTAATAGTGTTTATTGGATTTGCTAATCTTTTTATTGACTTTATTAGCGAAACTATCAGTATTACACACTTCAAAAATCAAAGTAAAGGAAAAGATGTTACTACTTTAATGGAACAAACTGATGATGCATTAGCACAAGAAAGTTTGAATGAAATCAATATTAATACTTATCATGGTTGTCCTAAAACACTAATAATTTATCTAATTTGACCATAAAAATGAAAAATTTACCTTATTTGACTAAAATAAATTAAAATCAATTACTCTCTCTATATAGAAATATTCTCTTTCATTGCCAGAGAATGACAAGTCATCACACTTTCTACATAAATTGTTTGATTCTAAGCAGTCTGAATTTCATCTTTCTAATGCTTTTATCAGAATTAAGAGTTAGAATGAAAATAAAATCTCAATTTAATATGTTCAAATAGATTTCCTTCACACTCCCTTAATGAGTTAACATTGCAGATAAAGGAAATTAAAAAGGAAAACAGTGAGATAAAAAAAAAAAAACTACATATAGAAAGAACTCCCAAAAAGGTAAGACTTGTAGCTTACCCATGTTTTTCTTCTTTTATAGAAAACTGTCTAGAATATAGAATATAGTTAAGGAAAGTAGTATACATTCACAATGTTTTTCTTGGTCTTTGGTTGTAGATACAAAACATGTATCATTCATAAAACTGTCGCACTACCAAAACATTTTGGGGCAGCATATTATTCAATATATATTTCTACCATAAATGCTTGTATAGGAACATGGGGCCTCCTTTTTGCCTTTTTTTTTTTTTTTTTACTGATCTATCATTTGATATATTCTGGTGCAATAAGGAGAAAAAAGAGTCATTGTGGGATATCGCAAAATATGCCAAATCCTTATGTTTCTGGAGATATAAAGTAAAATCAATGATCCAAAAGTAAAGATGAACCCCACCCCCCAACACAATTCATGACTCAGGTTCCCAGCTGAGGATATACATCATATATATATAATTATTTTGAAAAATATCAAAGGTAGTGGAACATTTTAGCAGTATTTCCTCATAAACCAGCAAGAAGCAGTGGAAATAGCAAGTCTACAGAAGCCTTGGCAAGATATACATGTAAGCAAAATCATCCCATGAGTTTTCTAGAATGAAATTAGAAGAACAAACATGAAAAACAAAATGGAAAAAAATCTATATGGATTCCTATAACAAACTATTTTATCCAATACATTACAAAGGAACTACAATATGCATAGTTTAACATCACAGTCCTTGATGCTCTGCATGAGAAACTGAAGTATCACAGAGATGGTGAGAGCAGCTTCCAGTAGAGAACAAATATACTCAGAATAGCATGATGGAGAGAGATGCAATTTGCAGGTGCTGAAGCATCATTTTTAATATATCTGTAAGAGGAAAGGATACTACATTCTCAGAAAAAAATCAAGGAATATGTTTTTATGAAAAGCAAACAGTGACCAAGAAGTAGAATTCAATTAAATTTAATGAACATTTATTCAATTCCCACTATGTTCCAAATCTATGCTGAATAGTTGTGTGGTGAGCATCAAGTAGTGTAAACTGACTAAAATACAGACTATTGGAAAGGAAGAAGCTTGGGAGAAGCCAATGGTGAAATGCTTTAAATGCCAAACCAAAGAGTTATCATTTTATTCTGAGGAAATAGACTGAATGTTTCTTGATTAGGGGAAGGACATCACGGATCAGAGAATTTTGGAAGTAGAAGGACTCAGCTGCCATCTAGTTCAACAAATATTTGGAAATGAATCTCCATACAACATATATGAGGTTTTTTAATCAACATATTTTGAGATAACATTTTAAGAATTCAGCACATTTCTGGCTTTCGAATTGAATTCAATGTGAATGCTACTTTAAAATTATATAAACAATTCCCAGAGAGTGCCTAAGGTAGGCATGTGCTGAGGAATGCAAGAAACCAGGGGTAAAGGAAGAACACTTCAAAGAGATGATTGGATCATATGATTGCATTTATATAATAGATTATAAAGGAACATTGTTTATTGAAGCACTTAAGTTAAAGGTTGTGACTACAACAAATCATACAGAGAAATTGAAAGCCAAGGAATAGATTTTTTTTGGCAGAAGTTCTTTTGTTTGAAGATGAACTTGATGGTTTTAAACTTTGTGAAAATTAGAGCAATGGCTTCTAGCTTGGTCCCCAGAACTGCCCTCTCCATCCCCCTCCACATTGAGATTTTCCTTAAAAACTGATGGTGTGTATATCCCAAAGAGATTTTAAAGAAAGGAAAGGGACCTATATGTGCAAGAATGTTTGTGGCAGCCCTCTTTGTAGTGGCCAAAAACTGGAAACAGCGTGGATGTCCATCATTTGGAGAATGGCAGAATAAATTGTGGTATATGAATATTATGAAATATTATGTTCTGTAAGAAATGACCAGCAGGATGATTTCAGAGAGGCCTGGAGAGACTTACATGAACTGATGCTGAGTGAAATGAGCAGGACCAGGAGATCATTATATATTTCAACAACAATACTGTATGATGATCAATTCTGATGGACGTGGCCTTCTTCAACAATGTGATGAACCAAATAAATTCCAATGAGCAGTATTGAACTGAATCAGTTATGCCCTGCAAAAGAATTCTGGGAAGTGATTATGAACCATTATATAGAATTCCCAATCCCTCTATTTTTGTCTGCTTGCATTTTTGATCTCCTTCACAAGTTAATTGTACACTATTTCAAAGACCCAATTCTTTTTGTACAGCAAAATAACTATATGAACATGTATATATATATATATATATATATGTACATATATATATTGTATTTAACTTATACATTAATATATTTTACATGTATTAGTCAACCTGCTATCTGGGGAAGGAGGTGGGGGGAAGGAGGGGAAAAACTGGAACAAAAGATTTTGCAAATATCAATGCTGAAAAATTACCCATGCATATAGCTTGTAAATGAAAAGCTATAATAAAAAAAAAACTGATGGTGCGCTCATCAGAGTGAGTAACAAAAGACTTTCCCATGAGTCCAACAACATATATAGGTTAAGATAATACATTTCAAGAAAAGAGCAAAATAGCAATTTAAAATATATTCCACCAGCTCTCTTCAACAAGCCTAATGAAATATCATAGGAGGCAATGTTTGAGAAGCTGAGGTTTCCTGAGAGAATGGGTTGTGGCTATACCAAAAAATACATGTGTGGAATCCAAAAAAAGCCATACAACATGAGGTCAATATGGAAATCCTCACTGGAAATGATTACTTTTTTGGGAGGTCAAGGAAGAGTTGTCTAGTAGACAATGAAATGTTTTACTTTACATCAAGATTTATGATAGTCTTAAAAGAAAGAAAATGAAAGTTTGATATAGGCAGGTTCTACACAACCACTTGTTTGTGTCATATGCCCATGTCTATCCATAACTAAAATGAATGGGAGACTGATTTCAACTGAGGTTTTGAGCTATTATAGAATGGGAATTCAGCAATAGATATTTATATGTCCTGAAGGTGCAATTAGAGGCAGTAGGCATGTTACCACAAATATATTTTGTATGAAGAGATTAAATCTAGTAGTTCCTTTATAACTTTCTTAAAAATCCTGGAAAATGAAAGATTGTGCATTTTGATAGCTTTTCAGTTTTTATCTTTACAGAAAAATACTGATAAAAGGTACTGCGGGAAAAAAAGTGGCTTGAATTCAGAATTTAATCTTATGCTAAATATTCAAAGTAACTTTATATTTTTCCTCAAAAAAAAACTATTGTGTTAGATAGAATTTCAAAGCAAAATATTTATATTTAGAATCAAAGAAACAATTATTTTCAAAATTTCAAAGTCATACACTAAAGTAGTATTTAATGGTATTTATCTCTGAGCTGTGGTTCTTCACACAGACAGGTGTGCTGGTGTCACAACTAGTTTTTGCCTGGCATTTTCTAAAGTCAGGTGTCTTAGTTTTGGATCTGTTGTTGTTCTGCTTTTGTATTTTTACCTTATATGATAACTTAATGTGAATAAATATGTTGAAATTGGTGTCAAAATGAGAAGCTTTAGATATATATCTTATCTATTGGATCTGATAATAAGGAAAATATGCTACACATTGTCTTGAATCTATATTTTTAAAAATAAAATATTGGGGGTTAACATGGGAAAAAGGTGAGAAAATGAGAAGAAAATATTTTAAAAATAAAACCTTTTTATATTTAAATGTTCAGATTTAATATTATGAAGAGGGACTCTAAAAATGGATTAATTGAGAACCCATGAGGGAAAGACTGGCTGGCTTTACAGTGAAATGAAAAACTAAATAGTCTTTAATTTTTTGTCTGTCTATATGGCACATGTAAGGCAAAAAAAATGACTACCATACCTTTGAGTTAAGAGAATTGTTGAAAAAGTTGATTTTTGGTACCTTCTTTAAAAAGGAAATAAATTTTTTGTTTTAATTAGGAGAAATTATTTTATCTTTACGTTCCTTTAAAGGACAGATCACTAAATGGTCTCATTAATATTTTAAAATGTAAAATTTTCATGTTCTTATGTTTTCACTCTTTGGGAAGATTTTTTTTAAGAGGTGGTAGGGTGCTGCTTATTTGTGTAGATCTTGGTTTAAAGAATATAAGTCCTGCCTAAGAATTTGTGGTTAAACCAAAAGAACTTGGATCATCTTAAATCTAATTCTCACCTTAGATGTTTATTGTTTCACAGATGAGTGCTGTTATGAACCACCCAGAAAGTATTAGGCAAGTCAGTATTTAATCATAAATGGTTAAGGAAATCATCTACTTTTTACTGTTATACCTCAAAACAGATATGTATTTTTATTATTATTATAGCTTTTTATTTACAAGATATATGCATGGATAAATTTTCAACATTAACCCTTGCAAAACCTTCTGTTCCAACTTTTTCCTTCCTTCTTCCCACCCCCTCCCCTAGATGGCAGATAGTGCAATATATGTTAAATATGTTAAAATATATGTTAAATATAATATATGTATACATATTTGTACAATTATCTTGCTGCACAAGAAAGATCGGATCTAGAAAGAAAGTAAAAAAAAAAAAAACCTGAAAAGGAAAACAAAAATGCAAGCAAACAATAACAGAAAGAATGGAAATGCTATGTTATGGTCCACACTTATTTCCCATAGTTCTCTCTCTGGATGTAGCTGATTCTCTTCATTGCTGAACAATTAGAACTGGTTTGGATGATTTCATTATTGAAGAAAGCCACATCCATCAGAATTGATCATCATATAGTATTATTGTTGAAGTGTATAATGATCTCCTGGTCCTGCTCATTTCATTCAGCGTCAGTTTATGTAAGTCTCTTCAGGCCTCTCTGAAATCATCCTCCTGGTTATTGCTTACAGAACCATAATATTTCATAATATTCATATACCATAATTTATTCAGCCATTCTCCAATTGATGGGCATCCACTCATTTTCCAGTTTTTGGCCACTACAAAGAGGGCTGCCACAAACATTTCTGCACACACGGGTCCCTTTCCCTCCTTTAATATATCTTTGGGATATAAGTCCAGTAGTAACACTGCTGGATCAAAGAGTATGCACAGTTTGATAACTTTTTGGGCATAGTTCCAAATTGCTCTCCAGAATGGCTGGATTCTTTCACAACTCCACCAACAATGTATCATTGTCCCAGTTTTCCCACATCCCTTTCAACATTCGTCATTATCTTTTCATGTCATCTTAGCCAATCTGACAGGTATGTTGTGGTATCTCAGAGTTGTCTTAATTTGCATTTCTCTGATCACAATGATTTGGAGCACCTTTTCATATGACTAGGAATAGTTTCAATTTCTTCATCTGAAAATTATTCATATCCTTTGGTCATTTATCAAATGGAGAAGACAGATATTTCAAGTAGAATTTTATATGCTCTGAGAGAATTAATTTCATGTTTAGTGGATATGTATCTATTCCTGTATTAAAGTTTCTTAAATGCTCCTCTAATTTGTTTATGATATCACACTTTTGGTTAAGTCACGTATTCATTTCAACCTTGTCTTTAGAGGAGGAAATACAACCTGTCAATAGACATGTGAAAAAAATGCTCTAAATTATTAATAATTAAAGAAATGCAAATTAAAATAATGTTGAGAAACTACCTCAAATACATAAGATGAAGTTCACCAAAAAAGAAAAATGGCAAGTGTTAGAGGAATATGGGGAGATAAGAACTTTAATGTACTTTCTAAAAGTTTAATATTTTATTTTCCTTCAATTACATGTAAAAACAATTTTGATATTCTTTTTTTTTAAACTTTGACTTCCATATTCTCTTTCTTTATTCTCTCCCTCTCACTCTCATTGACCAGGCAAGCAATTTGATATAGGTTACATATGTGTAGTTGTAAAAAACACATTTCCATGTAAAGTAATGGTTGTAAAAGAAAACCCAGACAAAAATACAAAGAAAAATAAAGAAAAAATACATTTAAATCCGTATTCAGATGGCAATAGTTCTTTTTTTCTGGAGATGAATAGCATTTTTCAACATAAATCCTTCCAAATTATCTTAGATCATTGCATTACTGAGAACAACAAAGTCATTCACATTTGATGATCATACAATGTTACTGTTTACAACAGTAAAAATGTTACAACATTTTTCTGGCACTGCCCATTTTATGTATATTAGTTCATGTAAGACCATATTTTTCTGAGAGCATCCTGATCATCATTTTTATAGCATAATAATATTCCACAGCCAGACCCCAATTAATGTATCTCCCCTCAATTTCCAATTCTTTGTTACCATTAAAAGGGGTACTATAAATATTCTTGTACATATAGGTCTTTTTTTTTCTTTTTTATCACTTTGGGATACAAACTTAGTAATTGTATTGTTGAGTCATATTGTTGAATCAAAGAGTATTGATGGTTTTAAAGCCTTTTAATCATATTTAATGCACTTTTGACGGAGCTATGTATGAACTGGTTCAAGCATTCTGAAAAGAAATTTGGCACATGCCCAAAAAACTTGTACATATAACACAGTGAAAATATTACAAGGAATGTAATAGATAAAAAGAGATCAAAGAAAGTGGGAAAGGACACTATAGCATTTTTATGGTAACAAAGAATTGCAAACAGTGGATATCCCTATCTTGAGAAATGCCTGAACAAGTTATCATATATGCATGAAAATTATTTTGATGTAAGATATAATGAAGAAGATGATTTCAAAAAAGTATGGGAAGAAATGAATGAACTGGTGCAGAGTGAAATGAGCAGAACCAGGTGAACTATTTAAACAATAACAAAAATGAAAAATAAAAAATAACAATCAACTTTGAAAGACTTAGGAATTCTAAGCAACACAATGGCCAGTTCTGACTCCAAATGACTCATGATGAAATATTCTTTCCATCTCCACATAGAGAGCTGATAGACTTAATAGAGATTGAGGCATGTTTTCTTTTCTTTTGTTCTTTCTTCTTTTTTGACATGCTTAATGTGGGAATATGTTTTGCATGATTATTCATATTTTTAATGGTTTTTTTTACTTATTTTCTCAATGGATAGGGAAGGGGAAGGGAGAGAATTTGAAACTGAAAGTAAAATACAAGTTGTTTTAATTTTTAAAAATTAAAGTATGGGCATTTAATAAAAGAGAGATTTGAATCATCCAAACAACAACAAAACATAAGCCTATTTCTCAATTTTCCAACACTCTTAAATAACAGAAAGAAAAAAAAAAGGTCTAATTATCCCTAGAAACTATAAATAGAAAAAAACAAGAAAGAGAAAGGCTTCTATGGGGGTTAAAAAAAGAAAAGAAAAGGAACAATTAAGGAACCATTAAGGAATTTCTTTCCTACTGGGCTTATATCCCAAGAGATCTTAAAGGAGGGAAAGGATCCACATGTGCAAAAATGTTTGTGGCAGCCCTCTTTGTAGTGGCAAGAAACTGGAACCTGAATGCATGCCCATCAATTGGAGAATGGCTAAATAAATTATGATATATAAATGTTATGGAATATTATTGTTCTGTAAGAAAGAAGCAGCAGAATGATTTTAGAGAAGCCTGGAGAGACTTACATGAACTGATGCTAAATGAAATGAGTAGAATCAGGAAATCACTATACATGGCAACAAGAAGACTATATGATCATCAATTCTGAAGGACATGACTCTCTTCAACAATGAGATGATTCCAACCATTCTGGAGAGCAATTTGGAACTATGCCCAAAAAGTTATCAAACTGTGCATACCCTTTGATCCAGCATTGCTGCTATTGGGCTTATATCCCAAAGAAATACTGAGGAGGGGAAAATGACCTGTATGTGCCAAAATGTTTGTGGCAGCTCTTTTTGTAGTGGCTAGAAACTGGAAGACGAATGGATGCCCATCAATTGGAGAATGGTTGGGTAAATTATGGTATATGAATGTTATGGAATATTATTGCTCTGTAAGAAATGACCAGCAGGAGGAATACAGAGAGGCTTGGAGAAACTTACATCAACTGATGCTGAGTGAAATGAATAGAGCCAGGAGATCGCTGTATACTTCAATGTTGTATGAAGATGTATTCTGATGGAAGTGGATATCTTCAACATAAAGAAGATCCAACTCACTTCCAGTTGATCAATGATGGACAGAAACAACTACACCCAGAGAAAGAACACAGGGAAGTGAATGTAAATTGTTAGCACTACTGTCTATCTACCCAGGTTACTTATACCTTCAGAATCTAATACTTAATGTGCAACAAGAAAATTGGATTTACACACATATATTGTATCCAGGTTATATTGTAACACATGTAAAATGTATGGGATTGCCTGTTATGGGGGGAGGGAGTGGAGGAGGGGAGGGGATAATTTGGAAAAATGAATACAAGGGATAATGTTATTAAAAAATTACTCATGCATATATACGGTCAAAAAAATTTATTTAAAAAAATGAGATGATTCAAACCAAATCCAATTGTTCAGTGATGAAGAGAGCCATCTATAGCCAGAGAGAGGACTGTGGGAACTGAATGTGGATCACAGCATAGCATTTTCACTCTTTCTGTTGTTTGTTTGCATTTTATTTTTTTTCTCAGTTTTTTTCCTTCCTTCTTGATCTGAGTTTTCTTGTGCAGCAAGATAACTGTATAAATATGTATACATACATTGAATTTAGCATATATTTTAACATATTTAACATGTATTGGAGTACCTGCCATTTAGGGGAGGGGAGGGGGGGAAAAGGAGAGGAAAAATTGGAACAGAAGATCTTGCAAGGGTCAATGCTAAAAAATTACCCATGCATATATCTTGTTTTGTAAATAAAAAACTTTAATTTAAAAAAAAAAAGAAATTTCTTTCTAAAAGTACACAATGAGATACAGATGAAATCAATACTTAAATAAAAGTGATTGTGGTGCAACAACACTGAAATACTATGCAATACTCCCCCCAACATTACAATGTGTGAATCAATGTATTTTGGGGGACTAAACTGTAGAACAAAAGGATATATTTTAAAAGAGAGAGGAAGACGATAAAAGACTAATCATCTATGGTTCTTTTTTTTTTTTTAATTAAGGGAAGATAACTGAAGTCTCTCACCAAGAAGAGTTATAGAAAATTTAGTGATATGGCAAAGGAAGGTTTTGAAATAAGGAGAAAGAAATATGGAATTGTTGAGTCTATTAAAATATCCCCAAGAAGAAAGAGTTCTATTTGGTAATGGGAGATGAGAATATTATAGTGGGTCTAATCTGCAAGGATTCAATATAGAGTTAAATGACTGTTGAGAGAATGCAGTTTCTCTATGGACAGACAATAACTTAATTTTAGAGAAATCAGAGATTCTGAGAATAAATAGCATTAAGAAGAAAAGTAATGCATAAACCCAGAGAAGAGATTCCAAAACAAATGGGGAGTAAATTATCCTAGGGAGTTCATGAAATAGGCATAGATTCAACAATCTGAGACACAGGGATAATTATCTTTGGAACATTGTCCCTATCTTGATTACTTTCCATGAAAAATAGTATTTCTATTATGAAGTACAACAGGAAGAAAAAAGGAACAAAGGGGTCAGATTACAGGGAAATAACATAAAAATTGTCTATAGAAGAACACTAAATTTGATAGATTAGATGATTTAGTTCCATAAGGAATACAAAAAGACAATAGAAGGAATAAGTAAGTATAAAAGGATGAATCAAAGAATAAAAAACAGAAGAGGAAAGGAATTAATAAAATAATAAGATAAACAGAGGCAGTTAGTTGGGGCAGTGGATAGAGCCTTGAAGTCAGGAGGACCTGAGTTAAAAATCTGATCTCAACTGTAACTCTGTTGTGGGTATATAAAAAGTACTCAAGGATAATTTGATTTTACTGATATAAAAGAAAAAAGGGGGGTGTAGTAAAGGGAAGGAGGTCGTTTCAGAAAAAGGGGAAGGAATGATAAAAAGAGGGAAACTACATCCCAGGAAGAGGCATAGAAAATACACCATATCTGAGGGAACTTAGTAAGGGGGAGAATCATTGTGTGAATCTTACTCTCATGAGGAGAGGCTCAAAGAGTAAATAATTAACATATTTGTTTTTCAGAGAATTTTCTCTCACCTCATTAAAAGGGGGGAGAGGAAAAGGGAAAAGGAAAAGGAGAATAAGTGAAGGGACTTGGAGGGAGGGGGGAGGGATACTAAAAAAAAAAAGGGAGGGTTGCGCGTCACAAGGGGGGTCTGTAAATTAAATATCGGGGAGGGGGATCAGGGGGGTCAAGGGAAAAAGCATAATCTGGGGATAATATGATGGCAGGAAATACAGAATTAGTAATTTTAACTGTAAATGTAAATGGGATGAACGATCCCATCAAACGGAGACGGATAGCAGATTGGATCAAAAATCAGAACCCTACAATATGTTGTCTACAGGAAACACACTTAAAGCAGGGAGATACATACAGAGTAAAGGTAAAAGGTTGGAACAGAGCCTATTATGCTTCAGGTAAAGCCAAAAAAGCAGGGGTAGCTATCCTTATCTCAGATCAAGCAAAAGCAGAAGTAGATCTCGTTAAAAAAGATAAGGAAGGAAACTATATCCTGCTGAAAGGTAGCACAAATAATGAAGCCATATCAATACTAAACATATATGCACCAAGTGGTATAGCATCTAACTTTCTAAAGGAAAAGTTAAGAGAATTGCAAGAAGAAATAGACAGTAAAACTATAATAGTGGGAGATCTCAACCTTGCACTCTCAGATTTAGACAAATCAAACCACAAAACAAACAATAAAGAAATTTAAAAAGTAAATAGAACATTAGAAAAACTAGGTATGATAGACCTTTGGAGAAAACTGAATGGCAATAGAAAGGAATATACTTTCTTCTCAGTAGTTCATGGATCCTATACAAAAATAGACCATATATTAGGACATAAAGATCTCAAAATTAAATGTAGGAAGGCAGAAATAATAAATGCCTTCTTCTCAGATCACAATGCAATAAAAGCTAAATTCAGTAAAAAGTTAGGGGTAAATAGACCAAAAAGTAATTGGAAACTGAATAATCTTATCTTAAAGAATGACTGGGTGAAAGAGCAAATTATAGAAACAATTAATAATTTCACCCAAGATAATGACAATGATGAGACATCATACTAAAATCTTTGGGATGCAGCTAAAGCAGTAATAAGGGGAAATTTTATATCTTTAGAGGCTTATTTGAAGAAAATAAAGAAAGAGAAGATTAATGAATTGGGCTTACAACTTAAAAGGCTAGAAAAAGACCAAATTATAAACCCCCAACCAAAAATTAAACTTGAAATACAAAAAATAAAAGGAGAAATCAATAATATTGAAAGTAAAAAAACTATTGAATTAATAAATAAAACCAAGAGTTGGTTTTATGAAAAAGCCAATAAAATAGATAAACCTTTGGTAAATTTGATCAGAAAAAAGAAAGAGGAAAATCAAATTGATAGTCTTACAAATGAAAAGGGGGATCTTTCCACCAATGAAGAGGAAATTAGAGAAATAATAAGGAGTTACTTTGCCCAACTTTATGCCAATAAATTTGATAACTTAAGTGAAATGGATGACTTCCTCCAAAAATATAGGCTCCCTAGATTAACAGAGGAGGAGATAAATTGCTTAAATAGTCCCATTTCAGAAAAATAAATAGAACAAGCTATTAATCAACTCCCCAGGAAAAAACCCCCAGGGCCAGATGGATTCACATGTGAATTCTACCAAACATTTAAAGAACAATTAGCCCCAATGTTATATAAATTATTTGAAAAAATAGGGGATGAAGGAGTCCTACCAAACTCCTTTTATGACACAGACATGGTACTGATACCTAAACCAGGTAGATCGAAAACTGAGAAAGAAAATTATAGACCAATCTCCTTAATGAATATTGATGCTAAAATCTTAAGATATTAGCAAAAAGACTTCAGAAAATCATCTCCAGGATAATACACTATGATCAAGTAGGATTTATTCCAGGAATGCAGGGCTGGTTTAATATTAGGAAAACTATTAATATAATTGACCACATTAATAATCAAATTAATAAGAACCATATGATCATCTCAATAGATGCAGAAAAAGCATTTGACAAAATCCAACATCCATTCCTACTAAAAACTCTTGAGAGTATAGGAATAAATGGACTATTCCTTAGAATAATCAGGAGCATATATTTAAGACCTTCAGTAAGCATAATATGCAATAGAAATAAACTGCAACCTTTCCCAGTAAGATCAGGAGTGAAACAAGGTTGCCCACTATCACCATTACTATTCAATATAGTACTAGAAATGCTAGCCTCGGCAATAAGAGCTGAGAAAGAGATTCAAGGAATTAGAGTAGGAAATGAGGAAATCAAACTATCACTTTTTGCAGATGACATGATGGTATACCCCAAAGAACCCCAAAGACTCTGCTAAAAAGCTACTAGAAATAATTCAAAATTTCAGCAAAGTGGCAGGATACAAAATAAATCCACATAAATCCTCGGCATTTTTATATATCACTAACAAAATGCAACAGCAAGAGATACAAAGAGAAATTCCATTCCAAACAAATGTTGAGAGTATAAAGTATTTGGGAATCCATCTACCAAAGAAAAGTCAGGAATTATATGAGAAAAATTACAAAACACTAGCCACAAAAATAAAATCAGATTTAAATAATTGGAAAGACATTCAGTGCTCTTGGATAGGCCGAGCGAATATAATAAAGATGACAATACTCCCCAAACTAATCTATTTATTTAGTGCTATACCAATCAGACTCCCAAGAAACTATTTCAATGACCTAGAAAAAATAACAACAAAATTCATATGGAAGAATAAAAGGTCGAGAATTGCAAGGGAACTAATGGAAAAAAACTCAGAGGAAGGTGGTCTAAGTGTACCTGATCTAAAGCTATATTATATAGCAGCAGTCACCAAAACCATTTGGTATTGGCTAAGAAATAGACCGGTAGATCAGTGGAACAGATTAGATACAAAGGACAAAAAAGGGTACATCTATAGCAATCTAATCTTTGACAAACCCAAAGATACCAACATTAGGGATAAAAATTCATTATTTGGAAAAAAACTGTTGGGAAAACTGGAATTTAATATGGCAGAAATTAGATATGGATCCACACTTAACACCATATACCAAGATAAGATCAAAATGGGTCCATGATTTAGGCATAAAGATTGAGATAATAAATAGATTAGAGGAATAGAGGATAGTCTACCTCTCAGACTTGTGGAGGAGGAAGGAATTTATGACCAGAGGAGAACTAGAGATCATTATTGATCATAAAATAGAAGATTTTGATTACATCAAACTAAAAAGTTTCTGTACAAACAATACTAATGCAAACAAGATTAGAAGGGAAGTAACAAATTGGGAAAATATTTTTAAAAACAAAGGTTCTGACAAAGGTCTCATTTCCAAAATATATAGAGAACTGACCCTAATTTATAAGAAACCGAACCATTCTCCAGTTGATAAATGGTCAAAGGATATGAACAGACAATTCTCAGATGAAGAAATTGAAACTATATCCACTCACATGAAAGAGTGTTCCAAATCACTACTGATCAGAGAAAAGCAAATTAAGACAACTCTGAGATACCACTACACACTTGTCAGATTGGCTAAGATGACAGGAACAAATAATGATGAATGTTGGAGGGGATGTGGGGAAACTGGGACACTAATACATTGCTGGTGGAGTTGCAAAAGAATCCAGACATTCTGGAGAGCAATCTGGATTTATGCCCAAAAAGTTATCAAACTGTGCATACCCTTTGACCCAGCAGTGCTACTACTGGGCTTATATCCCAAAGAAATACTAAAGAGCGGAAAGAGACATATATGTGCCAAAATGTTTGCGGCAGCTCTTTTTGTTGTAGCTAGAAACTGGAAGATGAATGGATGTCCATCAGTTGGAGAATGGTTGGGTAAATTATGGTATATGAAGGTTATGGAATATTATTGCTCTGTAAGAAATGACCAGCAGGAGGAATACAGAGAGGCCTGAAGAGACTTAAATCAACTGATGCTGAGTGAAATGAGCAGAACCAGAAGATCGCTCTACACTTCAACAACAATACTGTATGAGGATGTATTCTGATGGAAGTGGAAATCTTCAACATAAAGAAAAACCAACTCACTTCCAGTTGATCAATGATGGACAGAGGTAGCTACACCCAGAGAAGAAACACTGGGAAGTGAATGTAAATTGTTAGCACTAATATATGTCTGCCCAGGTTGCATGTACCTTCGGAATCTAATGTTTATTGTGCAACAAGAAAATGATATTCACACACATGTATTGTATCTAGACTATATTGTAACACATGTAAAATGTATGGGATTGCCTGTCATCGGGGGGAGGGAATAGAGGGAGGGGGGGATAATTTGGAAAAATGGATACAAGGGATAATATTATAAAAATATATATATAATAAAAAATTATTAATTTAAAAAAAAATCTGATCTCAGACATTTAACACTTCCTAGCTGTATGTCCTTTGGCAAGTCACTTAACCCCAATTGCCTCAGCAAAAAATTATAATAATAATAATAATAATATAAACAAATTATTTTTTTAAAGTGTAGAATAAAGCCAGGATTGCAGAGTAGAGAAAGCACTCAGCCAAGCTCTTCCAACATTCCACTCCAAACAACTTTAAAATACCACCTCAAATCAAATTTTGAAGTAACATAACCAACAAGATACCAAGATGAGACATTCTTCTAGGCCAAATCAAATTAGGAAGTCAGAAGGAAATATCTATGACTCAGAGATAGAGGTTGGCTCAGAGCCCAAGTAGATGCAACACCAATAGTAGGACATGGTGGTAGTGACAAAATCAGCAGCCACTTCAGAAACCCTCAAGCCAGAGAAAGTAAGGGGGATAGTTAAAAAGAGCTTTGCTACCACTAGACAGGATTAAATGCCTTTTGGCAACTCCATTACCTATTTACTTCTAGTCACAGTTCAAAAGTGGAGTGGAGTACCTTCAATCATGAAGGAGTAGAGTCTCTAAGTAGTACACAAAGAATAAGGAAATTTGAGGAACAAGATTACTTGGGATCCCAGGGTGCAGGTGACTGAGTAGAAAAATCATTTCAATCCAGAGGGATGAGGACCCATTTTGATAAAAGGACAGACCAAAAGATCAGTGATCACAACTCTCCTCTGCTGGCATTACCTTAAAAACATCCAAAAACGTCCAGATCTCCAGAATTACTTTTGAAAACAGCAATGTGAAAAAACCTAAAGTTTAGGTCATTGTTTCTCCCCAGTCCTATGCTAGGAGCAGAGTTCAACTTTAATAAAAAGTTCAAAGTCAAAAAATAGTACTGGATAAATGACTAAACAACAACAAAAAAAGTCTAAATAGCTAGTGTAGTGCCAAGCAAGATCAAGATACAAATTCTAGAGGACAATGTCAAAATAACTCTAAGCAAACCTCAAAGGAAAAAAAAAAGAATTCTAAGGTACCACATCACATCTATCAGATTAATAGAACCAGAACCTAACTGTCACATAAAAATGCCACGTCACAACAAAGGCAGAAAAAATTTGAGCAAAAAAAATGAGCTTAACTATAGAAAGTTACTATGATGATAGGAAGGATCAAGACATGAGATTAGAAGAGGACAATTGTGTCAAAATGGCTGTGTGTGATGCCTCAAAGCAAAAAATATAATTTGGTCTCAGACTGAAAAAGAATTTCCAGAAGAGCATAAAAGGATTTTTTAAAGCAAACTAAAGAAGTGAAAGAAAAATTGGGAAAAGAAATGAGAACATTACAAGAGAATCATAAAAAAGTTACATGGAAATCGATTACTAAATCTTACCTAGGAAAAAAACTCCCAAAAAGTAGAGTTAGCTAAATAGAAAAAAAAAAAAGTGCAAAAGCTCACTGAATAAAATAATTCCTTAAAATCAGAATTGAACAAGTGGAAACTGGTGACTGTGAGACACATGGCAAAACAAAATTTTAAAAAGATAAGAAGGAAAAGAAAAAGAAGATGATGATGGTGGTGATGATGATTGATGATGAAGAAGATGATGAAGAAGTAGATATGAAATTTCTCATTGGAAAACAATTAACCTAGAAAATAGATCCAGGAGAGATCATGTAAGAATGATTGGACATGAAAGCCATGATCCATAAGGGGAAAAAAAGACCTCAAAAGAATTTTTCCCATGGATTACATCAATTTTTCCAAATCCACGTAAAGGTAGTTTTCAACAATCATTTTTATAATGGTTCCAAAGTTTTTATCTTTCCCTTCCTCCCTTTTCTCTCCCCTCCTCTGATACAGCTTAAACAGGTATAATTCTTTGAAACATATTTCCATATTTGGCATGTTGTACAATAAAAATGAAACACAAGAAAGTAAAAAGCAAAGAAATAAACAAATTAAAAAATAAACTAATAAAAGATGAAAATACCATGCATTAGGCTACATTCACTTTTTATAGTTCTCTTTCTGGATACAGATGGCATTTTTCATCCCAAGTCTATTGAAATTGTCTTGGATTACTACATTGTTGAGAAGAGCTAAGTCTATCATAGATGATCAGAACATAATCTTGCTGTTACTGTGGACAGTCTTCTTTTGGTTCTGCTCACTTCATTTATCATTAGTTCATGTAAGTCTTGTCAGGTTTTTCTGAAATCAGCCTGCTCATTATTTCTTATAAAACACTAATATTCCATTACATTCATATATCCTGCATTATTTAACCATTATCCAATTGATAGGCATCCCTTCAATTTCCAAATCCTTGACATTTCACAAAAGAGCTGTTATGAACATTTTTGCATATGTGACTCCTTATCCTTCTTTCATTACCTCTTTGGACTATAAGCTCAGTAGTGATACTGGTAGATCAGAAGGAAAGCACAGTTTTACAGCCATAGTATGTACAGGGCATAGTCTAAACATCATCTTTCAAGAAATTGTAAAAGAAAACTTCATTGATATATTAGAACTAGAGAGTAAAATAGAAATTGAAAAAAATACATACTATATGCATTTAATAACTATAAGTAGAAAAAATTGTAAAAGCTTAAATAGATCATGTGAAATTGCAAACCTTCTGCATAAATAAACTGCATCAAATATAAGAATAAAGGGAATCAAATGGGGGAAATTTGCATAATATTTTTCATATAATGGTATGAAATACAAGATTTATAGAACAGATACAGAAATAGGTAAGACCAAAAGTCATTCCTTGGTAGATAAATAATTGAGCAAAGGATATGAACAAATGGATTTCAAAAAATTAATTACAAACCACTTACTACTATATGAAAAATACTCCTAATCACTAATAAGAGATAACTAAATCAAAATGTCCTTTAAATTCTACCTCAAATTGGAAATGTACCTCAAAGCTGAGAAAAGATAGAATTAATCAATGTAGCAGGGATTATAGAAAGGTAAAACAATTCATTTCTAGGAAACTTATGAATTAATTTTGGAATTATGCAAATGAAGAGACTGAAATATTCTACTATTTGTCCCAGAGATTCTGCTGCTACACTACAAGAAGGCCATTGGTTAAAAAAAAAAAAAAAAGGAGGTAAGGAAGGAAAGAAGGAAAAAAGGAAAGAAGGAAGGAAGAGAAGGGAAGGATAAAAGAAGGGATGGAGGGAAGGAAGAAGGGAGAAAGGAATGAAGGAAGATAGATAATAGCTAGATAGATAGATCAGTGCTTTTGTAATGTGGTTGTGGTAGCGACAAAGAAGTAGAAACCAGCTTTATATCTATTGATTGTAGAATAGCTAGATAAATTATGACATATGAAGATAATGGAATATTTGTGTTATAAAAAATGGTGAATGTGATGAGTAGAGATGTATAACAGGACTTAGCAAAAGCTGACAAAAATGACAGAGTCAAGAAAACAATGTATGCAATGTCATGTAATGGGAAGAACAAACAAAACAACTGAAAAGGAATGTTGCAAAATTATAAGAATAATCTTGGCCCCAACTAAGAAATATGAGAAAATACTTCCATCTACTGCTTTCCTGAAATGGGAGTTATGTGTAGAATACTGTACACATGTCAGATTTTTTTTTTTTTTTTTTTTTTGCAAAGCAATTGGTGTCAAGTGACTTGCCGAGGGTTAACATAGCTTATAACTATTAAGTGTCTCAGACTGGATTTGAACTCAGATCTTCCTGACTTCAGGGCTGGTGCTCTATCCTTTGCCTCATTTAATTGACCTCCCGATTTTTTCAAAGTATTATCTATTGGGGTTTTTTCTCTTCTTACTCTTATTTCTTTTAAACAATACTATATGGCTTAATTTTCTAGGAGGGTGCAGGGGCTGGAGATAGGAGTAAATTTAGACCATCAAATAATAGATAGCAAATATATTTATTTAAATTTTAAGTAATAAAACACTCATTTATGTTTTCTATCTTATATGTTTAAATTCAAAATGTTTATTTAAAGGAGAATATCAGGCAGAAATAAGAAAGCTAGTGACTGGAACTTTAGATAAGTGGCTATTGGTCAGTCACCCTGACATGGAAACTGGCCCAATATTCACTATTACATTTTGCTTCTTTATTAAAGAGAAATATGTTAGATTGCTTAATACCAGTTATCAAGATTAACATTTACATTAATTCCAGAACAAAGTGAAACTTGCTGTTGTCTTTTTTGTATTAATTGGCCTATATATTGTCATTCAATTGATTATATCAAGCATGTTTAATTATCATACAATAGTTTCAGTTTTTGTCTGTATTTTCTTTTTTAAAATCAGGTATAGTTGCTCCTAGTAATTAAATTTTTCCTTTCTGTGAATGCTTAACTTTTCATTATAAACTTTAAATGAAAAAGAGATTTCATAGTATCTCACATCAGATATATAATTTCTCCTCTATGTGAATTACCTCTTAGTGGGAAAAACAATTATTTTGAAAGTCATTTCCTAGTATCTAAATAAAGATATAATAAAATTAGTGGGAGAGGTCTATTCTTTTTATTAATTTGCTTCAAGGCTTCTTGAGAAAGTCAAAAGAAGAAAGGGTTTAGAGTTTAGCATATTTGAAGAAAAATTAAATAAAAGAAAATTAATCCATATTTAAGAGACTTAATTTAGGTACTTTTAGCTATTCATATAATATGTTATTATTGACATTATGTTTTCCTTTTTTCAAAGATTTGTTTGTGGAGGAGTTGTGTCTCATTGTCTTCACGGTGAAGATCAGCTGTCACTCAGCAGGGACACTGTCAGAAGAAATTATAAGAAATTGTCCTAAAGAGCTCTTCCATGGGGACTGTGCCTGACCCACTGAGGTTGACCAAATCTTCCCTGATAGGAACTCCAGAAAAGAAAGAAGATTTTCAAGACCAGAAACCTTCCATTCCCCAGCAGACATCAATCATTGCCTTTACCAATGCTAATAGTCTTCCTTGTTTTCCTTCAGAATCTGTTAGAATTGGCTTGTTAGACCTCAGCTGCTCTAGACCACTAGAAAACATAATGAAGGACTCTGAGCATGATCTTACCCAGACAGTCATGTCTTCTGGTATTTCCAGTGAGGATGAAAAATTACCTCCCACATACAGCAGCCCTTCTAATAGCTCTCAACATCAGGGCAGCAGTGAACATGTAGCACAAATTCCAGGTCCATTTGTAGACTTGACCCATACTGTGGCAAGAGTAAAAGAGGAAAGCAGCCATCCCACACCTTATGATGAGCCAAAGATCTTGACAGATGTTGTTTCTTTGACTTCATTAGAACAATCTTCAAAAACATCTCAGCAGTCTAGCCTCACTACCAAACAGTTAGTATGCTTTACAGAACAAGAAAAAACACTGCAAGCAGAGCATCTGTCCTCTAGATTCAAAGAAATAGGTACAATGACAAGCCTAGATGAGAGTGGATTTGTGGCAGAGGAGAGAGCAAAGAGAACTTGGCAAGATGCTGAAGTTCAGACAGTAATCAGTACGGAGAGCAGAGCTGTCTCTACCAGTCCAAGTATCCTTGCTACATTCTTAAACAAAATTTCTCCTCCTGAGACTCTGGAGGAACAAGAGCATTTGTATATTATTTATCAGAGCAACAGTAACATGAACAATCCAACAGGGCTCTTTGACAAATCAGTAGGTCCAAGAGGAGCACCTTCCCATTTTGATAACAAGAGAGAAGTACATGTACAAGGAGCTACTGGTGATTCTTCAAACATACCAACTTTCCAAGTGGACAATAAGTCAACAGATTCAGCAGCCACAGTCTTTAAAGTGGCATCAAACGATGGAATATCTAACCTCTGTTTCCAAAAGCCATCAAGTGAAAACAAAACTATATGCAAGGAAAAACAGCAGGCAGTAGAAATGGCCAGTGAAGGAGAAACTCAGGTCATTACACAGGCAGTACCTACTACACTCATCCCATCCAATACAAAATCAGTCGATAAGATTTCTACTCATGCATGTAATCAAGCTGATGTAAGTCATGGCTTAGGAAAAGCTGAAACCAAATCATCTGAGTTGTCAACAAAAACTGTTAATGCCTACCAAGCTGAAAGTACCCCCAGTGATCCATGTCATAAACCACTCAGCCCTGACAACGAACTGCACAAATTTGATAGCTTGAATGTCACGGACAAAGGTAGTGCAACCGAAAAGACTTTGCCTACTCAGATAGTAAAAGAAGGAGATCATACTGATCCCAAGGCAGACATAAAACCAAAAATGGAAACAAAAGCAGAATTGCTTTGTCCTAATGCAGAAGGACTAAGTGTCCTTACTCCTACCACAGGCAGAAAGAACCAGGACAAAGCCTCTGAAGAAAGTAAGCAGACAAAGTCAGTTACAAGCCTGGGATTACCAGGAGAGTTGATGGGGGAATCCAGTCCAAATTCTGGTAAACGTACACCCTCTCGGTCAATCAAAGCAAGTCCACGTCGTGCCAGCCGTGTCAGTGAGTTCTTAAAGGAACAAAAAC
Source organism: Sminthopsis crassicaudata (assembly GCF_048593235.1). NCBI lineage: Eukaryota > Metazoa > Chordata > Mammalia > Dasyuromorphia > Dasyuridae > Sminthopsis > Sminthopsis crassicaudata. The sequence goes on from NC_133622.1 coordinate 151,494,711, forward strand.
TCAATGTGACAGCAGCGGCTGCTCAGGTTGGATTTACCCCTGGAGAAAAGAAAAAGCTTGGATCTGACGCCAAGCTCCAGTTCAAGCAGTCCAAGCAAGTCAGGGATGTCATATGGGATGAGCAAGGCATGACCTGGGAAGTGTATGGGGCTTCCGTAGACCCTGAGTCACTCGGCCTTGCTATTCAGAACCACTTACAAAAACAAATAAAGGAACATGAGAAACTGATTAATGTTCAAAGCAATCAGAACCGGAAATCCATTTCTTCTGATACATCTTCAAATAAAAAACTTAAGGGGAGGCAACACAATATGTTCCAGGCCATGATGCAGAACTTAAGACGTCCCAACTGTTGTGTCCACCCTGCTCCCTCATCTGTGTTAGATTAAAAGAGAAAATAGATACAATAGTGTGTGTACATTTAGTATTTACATGAATCTTGGTCTATGATAAGGTTATTTCTGTTTTACAAAGAAGTCTGCTAATCACAAGAAAGTGTTAATTTCAGGAAATTGCTTTAATATTTTATGAGGACTTTGTCCATTTGGATGTTGAAACTAAAGAAAGAATATAGGTTATAGAAAAAAATAGTAACACATTTTAGTGTAGGTTTACATACTAAATAAAAATAGTAGGCAGATACAGAAATATTTATGGAAAAAACATTGTAACAACTTCATTTATATTGTTTTCTCATTTTAGCAAACTGGGGTTATTTGTATTTAAATCTTTATTCTGTGTTTAAAAGTAGGGATTTAGCACAAACACTGTTGTACATTTCCTGTTCAAATCTCTAATCCAGAAAATGAGGGGATTGTATAACACCATCTTCAAGTGGTACTACACCTTCCTACTAGTTTTTAAATTCAATAATCTTCCTTCATCAAGGATGGTATCAAGATACAAAAGCTTTAAGTAAAGGATAACTAACATGAAACATGAAACTGAACTTTCATTTATTGATAAAAACAGATTCTGTAAATAAAGGAATTCTTAAAAAGCATAGAAAGTATCCAACATTAATGAATGTTTATATGTACATGCAGACATCCAAGTACATCAGTTTTGCTATAATAGTTGGCAAATATAAGCAAGTTTTATTAAAGACCATCAAGCCTTTTCTTGTATGTAGGAAAGATAATACAGAAATACTATAGTCAGATTTCATTGATCTCCTCTGGTACAATTTCACCTATAAGAAGTCTATTGCTCTGAATTCATAAAAGGAGTTTTCTGTAACATTCTACTAACAATTAAAAAAATCTAAAACACTTCCCAGTAAATATAAATGCCCAGATACCAGCTGGTTTTCTACCTGTAAATAATAATGCTACATTCACTTGTTGATTCCAGTTCCAATAATTATGTGAACAAAAAAATACATCACACTATTTTCCCATGGAATCTGCCCCAAACTTATTTCAAGAAAATGTGGTGAATATTTGTGGAACATGATCTTCTTTGGGAAAATATTTTCAGAGGCAGCTAATACCACAATGGATTGGGTTTTGGCGACTGGTTTCAGGAAGACCTGAGTTCAAAATGACCTAATAGACTTTCTAGTTGTGTAACCCTGAGCAAAAACAAAACAAAACAAAACAAAACAAAAATCCATGTTGCCTCCATCTCCTCATGGGTAGAATTATTGCACCTAATTTTAAGGTAATTATGAGGCTCAATGAGATCCTCAGTTAGCATAGTATCTGACATATAAGAGGTGCTATTTAAATACTTATTGTCTTCCCCTTTTCATATCTAATTTGAGTTTGTGGCTAAATTGTGTTAACTGGAAAAGAAGTGGTCCCAGTAATTTAATGTGAGAAGCATTATCATATACTTTATCATAATACAGAAAAAGAAATGTTAGTTTCCTGTTGTTTGGTATGTTTATATTTTGGGATCTCTCTCATACAGCCTTCATCTACAACATGCCTCTGTAAGATAGACTACAGCTAGGACATATAAGATTTTAAGTGGGCTAAGCAGTGATAACACACCTCTATTGTTATCTCATGAAGTTTGGTAAAAATATATAAAATGAAGGGAACAAGGAAGCATGTATTGCAATATTTCTTGTTGAGATGAGCATTGGCCTAGCCTTAGTGTTGGACATTGAGTGGGTGCAGATTGCTGAAAGGAACATTGATTTTAATGTTAAATTTAATTGTTAATTTATCCTTCAAGTGGAAGTATCTGAGTTTCTAGATTATTTTTTCAGTATCTGATATGAAACTATGTGTCCAGTAAAACCTCCAGTTGATTTTAATCATTTGTTCTTTTAAAAAAAATTTTGTTTGAAAGTTCTGAACTTGTAAAGAATAATACCTACGTTTAATTCCATAAATTGTACAATACAACATGATTGAACATTAATCCATGGTGGTTTTAGTTTTTATTATTCATTCATATGTAAATGTGTTATGAGTAGATCAGAATCACAGCATAATTGATAATGAGAACAGTCAACTATTCAGACAGATCTGTGTTTTTATCGATATGGTTATTTCTTCCATTGATGCAGATTATAATTTATCCATGTCTGACTATTCTATGCAAATCATGTCCATGTCCTGCCACAAGTTTGAAACAGGATTGTCAATTCAAGGGACTTTCCTTCAAACACACATAAACCATTTAACTGTTTTGAGAGAAAGAATTCCTAAAATATATCATACCATTTAAAAAAGAAGGTTCTAGTCATTTGTACTGTATTAAAATAATTTCTGAAATGGAAATACCTCCTCTACTCAAAAACTATAATTAAAAACTCACTTAACCCTTTTATGAAATTGTGATAATATCCTAGTATAATTATGTGGTTCAATGGACATTTGCAATTTTCTCTCCATCTTTCTCTCACTGTCTCTCCTTTACAAATACACACACACAGATATACACACACTATATAGTAACAATCATCAATATTAACACTAGAAGGATACTATAGCTCAAATAATACTACTTATGAGTTTGGGATAAAAACATCTTTAAATGTATTTAAATAAAGCAGATCCCCAGATGTTTTGGGGATATATGTCCCAAAGAAATTAAATTACATAGTTTTGTCTACTTGTCTACTGCTGGTGTTCTATTTTTGAGTTTAAAAAATTTTTTAAATTAAAAATATTTTGAAGGTAGCAGTTCTGTTTAGCATCAGACTACTTTTATGGGATTCTTTTCCTTCTTTTCAAAATAAGCTTCCTCTCTGATCACCAGACAATAGTGTATTTAGTAATAAATGGCTTTGCAGACACAAATTGGGTCCAAGGCTCTCAGTCTGCATGAGGACCCAGAATCTTGGTTTCTATTTAGATAATACATAGTTAAATGATTAAAAAAAAAAACCAACAAGATATGGGGATTGAGCCACTTTGTTCCTTGTGCATTTTATTTTCATATCACATATATTGCTGAAAATATTTTGCTTTCATTTGAAACTTTCCTTGTAACAAAGAAAAATAAATGAGAAAAAACAGCAGATTTACTGACCAAGTTTGACAATTAATGCATTTTATCCTAGTAGGCCCCTACTCTGATACAGGAGGAGAGAGATAGGTTTCATAATTTTTCCTGTTTAATTTTTTTTGGAGTGCCATTTATATTGTTAATTACTATATCTTGTTTCCTTGGTTTTATTTTTTCATTCTATATCTATTCATATACAACTTTCCAGGTTTCCTTTAATTCCCATGATTTATCTTTTTATTATTCCACAATAATTTTACTTTACTTTAATATGCCATAGTCTTTCTGGTCATTCTCCTATGAAATATTATTTTTATAATTACATATTTATAAAGTGTTTCAGAAGACAGCAATAATTATTTATTTTTAAAATATTTATTTAAAATATTTTAAAATATTGAGTACATACTATGTAAAAATCACTGTTGAATATAAAATTATTGATGAGTAAATCCTAAAAAAGAAACTTTTTTTAAAAACAGAATTATGATAGTAGCTAATAATAATTAAACTAGAAGGGAGAGGAGTAATGTGGAATTCAGTTTGTAGGAGAAAATGGAAATAAAACAGAAACTGTTGAGATGGTATTTTCCTTGGCAAGTGAATAGGAATTTTAAAAATCTAAATTCTTCCTTGTCTGTTTTCCTAACAATAATATTTGGGTACAGCAAAAGGATAACACCTTATAGATTTGTCTCTTCTATCAAGTTTTCACTCATCTCTCACTTATTCTCTTATGAGTTTCCTAATTATTTCTTCATATATGTATATGTTTTGTTATAATAGGCTCAAATTACGTATATTAATATGGGTGGGGTTTTAATTGAGTACTAAGGAAATAAGTAGAATTTTTGTTGCTTTGTTATTAATACAGTTGATTTTTTAAACTTGAGCTTTAAGAAAATGGGGCATTACCAGAAAGCTTTTCGGTTTTAACCCAAAATGAGAACTTTGTTAAAAAAAAAATCATTTAGTACATTTTACTTACTTTGGCTATTTTGGTATACCGAATATGATGTAACTACAGATACAATATTTGGCCCTTAAAACGTCTCCAAAAAGTTCAAAGTTGACCAGTTTTAAAGTGGTTTTTCATTTCCTTTCTCCTAATTATCATTTTAAAAGTTATTCCTCTTCTTTTTCTATAATTACACCAAAAGTTTAAATTTCATTTGCATTGTAGTAGAAGTTACTCAAAGATGGTGATGTGAACTTAGGTTGTTCCAACATTGTTTCAGCTAGAAACCTCTTATCTAGATTCTATAATGTAAGCTAAGTATCTTTCTACTTTAACAACAACACAATCCAGCAAAGATTTCACACTTGGTATTTTTAAGAAAATATATGTGTGTTTTATGTGTGTATCTGTGTATTTTGACAAATAGGGCAAATTTGATTTTGTTTAATAGACTTATAACAAACAGATAATAATTTTCTACAAATTTTGCCATACTTGTTAGACTATTTATTTTATATTATAGTTCTAATTTAAATGATGACATAAGTATTGCTATTTATGACAGCTATAAAATTAAATAAGCAGTATCTTGGTTGAGTTCAAAAACTTACTCTTCCTTATGTTCACTTCCACATCTGTCCTTTCTTATTCATTAAGTTGTCATCCCTGTCTATTTTGTTGTTTGTAATTTTGCATTAAAAGATTGACTTCTTATGTAAGAATTGACACTGGTTTCCTCACTAGTTTCCATACAAATGTAGGTGAATTACCCCCATCTGAAAAAATAATAGATTATGGCTAGAATTTATTCTCCATTTCTTGTTTCATTATTCCTTTCACTGAAATTATTAATCTAAATTACTATTTGAGTGTGGGAGGGATGAGACACCTCTGAGTTCTAAATATAATTTTTTTTGCATTGATCTGGAGTTGAGTATATTTCCAAATTTCTTATGGAAGAGGAAATTAATAGCCATGAACTTAATCAATTTTCCTGGACGTAGACACAAAATGTGCTTGGTTTGCAGTAACAGGAATCATCAAGATGGAGTAAATTGTAGTGTTTCACAAGTACTTAAAAACATCTGCCAACAATCATTTTAATTATGAACACTCACCAGCTCAATTACTCACTTACTACAATTCAGGAACCTCTCTAAATAAGTAGTAAAAATCCAATACATACTTACATTGTATTATAAAGAGAAACAACAAAAAATTACAGAATACAAGAGATTGACTCTTGGACAAATACTTTCTGATGATCATTTTCAAGTGTTCATATGGACCTTGGTAAAAGGATCAGAACATTCAGAATGGTGCAACTCAATTATATTAAAAAAAAATAAAGACACAAAGGTCTAAGGCATAAACCATCAAAATAACTGCTATGGTCAAAGCCAAGCAATAATGTTTCAAAAAGAAAGAAAGAAAAAGAAAAGGTACCAGCAAGTATGTGTATTACATGCACATTACATCACTTTTTAAAAATCCTAGGAGCCATGATATATATATATATATATATATATATATATATATATATATCCTGAAATGATGCTTTCTCCTACATAGTTGGAAAACTATTTTTGCATGTTCTATAAAGATGTACGATACTGGAAAGAATTAGTAAAGATGTGGCAATGTATGTTGGCTTTCTGCATCAAGAGATCTTTATGTTGGTCAAAATAAAGGTAACATTAGCATAGCTTCCTCAAGTAAAAATTTAAAACGTGCATAACAGGATAAGAAAATGAAATTATTAACACATATTTCATTTTCTCTCCTGTACAGCACCAATTTAGAATCAATTGATTTGACTCAATCCAAATAATTACCAGAAAGAATTAGTAAAACTGTATTTAAAAAAAAAAGAAAGAAAAAAGAAAGAAAGAGAACAATCCTAAATATTGGGGTGGGGGAGAGAATGTGAATTCATATATCTAAAAAGGCCTCAAATAATGTATTCCCTGCAAAGAAAAAAGTATTGCAGTGGTATTATCCTAAATACCTTTGTGGACACAAGTGCAGACTTAGACCTTTGGTAGTTGAATAATTGGGCTGCAGATCTTCAGGAAAGATCAAATTTTGACCTCTTGGAGGGGTTGACCTCATTAGCAAATAACCACTGTAGTGATGCCTATGATACAATGCTCTAATGAGATGAGTATGAAGAGGGATTTTTTCCCCAGAGGATTCAATTGGAAAGGCATGATTGTTTGTCTTTGCATCTTTAATGTGTTATGGGGATTTAAGTGTGGGGAGGGAGAGGGAAGATTGCATACAACTATTTCTGGGCTAAGAATTCTATGTTTACTTTTCATCACTATTGTAATTATTACTATTTGTTAATTTTGGAATTAAACAACCTACTTGTTTGCAAAAGTCCTTAGCAGTTGCTGATTTTTCTGATTCACATACTTTCTTCCAATGAAATGCAATCTTGTTAGAGAGCATAATATATTGGAGAAGTGCAAGGTGGTTTACTCATTACCATTTCTAAAAGGCTTCTTTAAAAGTAAGATATTTTACTAACATATTAAAGTTTGATAATGCTAAAAAAAACCCCACAGTTTTTAGCTAAGATCTTTCCATTTCTGTCACATTCCAGAATCAAGAATATACTTGAAGTCATAATTGTAACTCAATAAATTATATTAATAATTATAAGGTTATCCAGAAATTCCTTGCTAAAGTTTTGAGATAAGCTTGAAAGAACTTAAAAAATTTCAAAATACATTTTCAATGATACTGATGCAGAAATACTATGTTATCTCTGCTATTGTAGATGGGAAAAGTGTGCTAATATATATATTTTTTGTGAATGAATCTATCAGTCTGAGTGATTGCTCTACTTTTTTATGTGTAGAAGAAAATGCTGAATCACATGTTAAAATTCTGTCTACAGGGAGGCATGTGCATATGACTATGAGTGAAATCAACAGAGGCATCCATGTGAATGAAGGGACAAAACTTGGTCTTTTATTATTCTTCTCAAAGAGAGAATCATGAGGGTAATATCTTGATTTGAACACTGACAATTATCAGATGAAAGATCTATCTTTTCCTATTGTGCTGCTTATAAATACAAAGTCCAGTATCCCTCCAGTGTCTAAATCACTTTCTAGTTTTAAGTCAGGTACAAGAGTAGAAGGCATTTCATAAGTGTTTGGTGAGTGAATCCATAAATCTGCTGTAGGTAACAATAATCTTGAAGGTTTATTTAACATAAAACAGTAGAATGTGACACACCATGCAGTTAGACTTTAGTTTTCAGAATATACTGTCCCCTTCCCTATGAAAATTAGCTTCTGATATACATGTAAAGAAGTTTTTTTGGTTTTTGATCCAAACTTCTGACTTTATCAAAAATTCTCTAAAAAGTTACATAATACTAAAATTAAATTGCTGACAGCCAAACCTTCAAGAAATTTAATCTTTTTTGTATCTAATTTCTACAATGAATATAATAAAACAAACATATGTAAATAGAGATCAATCTTAGATTAATTGGACATATAATAAATAAGCTAACTTTAAAACCACTGATCGGTGGTTTAGGATGTGTGAAGAGAAGAATGAAATATTAAAGATAGAATTTCTGTGTTTAAAATTATTACCTTATCATCATCAATAGTAGTTTCCCCAATTGTTTCTATAGCAATTATTACATTTTCCATTTAGAATCATTAAATTTTACGAATCAATTCCTTAAAAGTCCTAATGCTGGGAAACATTTGTTTTAAGAATACTTAGCAGAGAACCAGGAGGCAGAAAAGAAAATTCAATTAAAAAAACTTTTTATCATTTTTAGAGAAAAAGATTATTTACATAATGTCTTTCATTTGAAATCAAGCAGTTCCTGATCCATTCTCCTTTTCCCTACCAAACTACTTGCTTAAGACTAAAATGGTTTCCTGTATTTGCTTGCAAAGGAGTAAACACATATTCAGAATTAGGAAAATAAATCAAGTAGATATCTCAAATAGATCAAATGCTATTTAAGAGAAATAGAATGATAATCCTATAAGTATAGGATTATTGATCTAGGACTGGACAGATCTTTAGAGGTTACTCTGATCTAATCCTTCATTTAGCAGATAAGAAAAATGAGTATCAGGGAGTTTGGCTCCATGTCAGGAGTAGTACTTGAACCTGGTTCCACTGATTCAAATCAATTGCACCATGCCCCAATTCTTTGGGCATTGAGATAAATTGATTTTTATAAACCAGTGGTCATATATGCTATGCAAGCTGGCATTTGAGTCATAAAGGGCCTATTTTCTACTACCAAATAAATATCAATTGTGGTTCGAGTCTCAGTTTTCTCTTTAATCTTATAGCACAGAGAGATAATCTCTTTGATTATCTTCTTAGAATTTTTTATAAATTATCTCAGTCTCATCAGATGCATGAACTTTCTAAGGTACAGTTCCTAACATTGAACTGAATTGATGAAAATATTTTCATAAATTGGCCACCATTTCATACTGAATTGTTAAGTCAACATAGAGCAATTGTGTGCACTATTGATATTTTAAAATAGTTTACTAGGATGATCCAACAAATGTGGCTTTTTTGGAATCTAGTTCATTCATGATAAATGGTAAGAAACAAGATCATGGAACCTTAAATCAGGAGATCTCACACTAAGAAATTTCTGATGCATTATCTGTAAAATGAGGAATTTGAACCATATGATCTATAGATTTCTTTTCAGCTCTAAAAACTGATGACCTCAACTTCTAGCACTGCTATTTATTAATTATTTAGTGTCAAACACATCCCTTCTCTCTTATTCTACATCTTCATCTACAAAATAGGGATAAACAATACTTACTCAGTGGGTTGGTATTAAATGACTTACTGGAAAGGCTCATCTATTTTCCAATCTATCCTTCACATCTGTCCTGCATATATATGAAGACCACATATTCATACTTTTAAAATTGCCATTGCTTACTATATGAAATATAAATGTATTATCCTGCCAGTCAAAATTATTTTGACTTCTTCATGTCCATTCATACCCTTTGATCATTTATAAATCAGGGAATGATTTATATTCTTACAGATTTGACAGAGTTCTTTATATATTTGAGATATTAGATCTTTATTTGAGAAACTGCTTATAAAATTTCTCAGCAATTTTCTGTTTTCCTTCTTATCTTGGCTACATTTGCTTTATTGATACAAGAATGTTTTAATTTCATATAATCTAAATTATCCATTTTACTATCCTTCCAGCATTTTTATAAATCTCTTACTTCCTACATTTTAGTCAAATCAGACAATTAATTGTTCCTCAAAATCTTCCTATCCATTCCTTCCTCTTTGCCTTTGTGCATGGTCTCTACTTCATGGGAAGATGTTATACCACGTTAATAGCACTACACTTAGGCACTCCACCTTCAGGTTAAGCTCTTCTGACTGATAGTTGAATAAACAAAAAATCACCTAACAATCAGAAAGTTGAAAATAAGTGGAAGGATAATTGAAGGATTTTCTAGAAATAGGGAGTAATAAAACTTGGCAAAACCAAGATATTTTTCATAGAACATGGTGTGAAAACAATGAGTCAGGTACTAAATATCTTTAAAAAGAAGATAAAATGACTTAACAATTGGTAGTTAACTTCCCCTGGGATATGGATAGGATGCTATGTGAAGGGATGTCCACCAATTGGGAAATGGCTGAATAACTTGTGGTATATGGTCCTGATGGAATATTATATTATACTTCTATACTATATCACACTTATGAGCAGGTTGATTTTAGAAAAACATGGAAACACAATGTGAAATAATGAAGAGTGAAACAAGCAAAACCAAGAAAATGCAGTATACAATAACAGCAATATTGTTTAAAAAATAACTGGGAATAACTAAACTTATCTGAGTAATATGACATTCAAATCAATTACAAAGGCTCTGTGAAGGAAAAGAACTATTAGAAAAAGAACTAATATATAGAAGTAATACTGGATAGTTCCACAAATATATCTATGCCAAATGTTGGTCTTCTATAATTCAGGATTGAGTTTGGAACTCAAAATGTAACAAATAAAATAAATATTAAGAAAAATTTAAAAATCCAAAAAATAAAACAAACAAAAACTAAATTGCTTAGGGGAAGCCTAGGCACTATTCACATTCAAAGTTCTCAAATAGTCAAGAAATCAGATACAAATAAGATGATTTCAACCCCACCCATTCACTAAAATCACAGATTCAGAGCTAAAAAAAGCCTTGAGTCCACAAAATCCTGCCATTTTATTTTGCAGATGAGGAAGAGAGTATCTGTAGCAGGATTAAACTTCTGTCTTCATAACTCTAAGTAGTGTGAAAAGTTTTTCATAAAAAATATTTACAAACTCTTATTTTGTTAGTTCATATTACTTGTCCATCCACTTTCATCCTTAAATGCTCTTAGGATGAATTTGTTTAGTTGAGTCTCTCACCAAGCTTTTCTAAAAACTTAATTTTCCTTCACTTGCTTCTCATTTTTGTCACTAAGAATCGTGTGACTCAGAATCTTCCACTATTTTCCTCCAGAAGATAGGGACAAACTAACTCTAAGATTTCATTGATTCTGGGAACTCCCAGTTTCTGTCAATGTAGGTTGATACCTTCTCTACAGTTTGTAATATTAGAGATGTCTTGAGTTGGTGAGGTTACTTGCCCAGGATTATACAGTCATTATATGGCAGAAGCAAAATTTGAACCTTCCTATTCTGCTATTCAGTGGTACCTCTATACAATTTTGAAATAAAGTTTTCATTCTAAACTGGTATTGCCATCTAGATCTTCATGATTGATGATGAGTATTAAATGGCTAAGGTGGTTACTGGGCTTTTTTGCTCTCTTCATGATAACAAACAATTGGTTTAAAAAAATTTAACTTCCTTAATAAATGCTTTTAATAAGGTATCAGTGACATACATATTTATATTTCATATCTTTCTTCATCAGCAGACTATTTAAATAGGTCATGTTGAAGTGGTTTAACTTGCATGCCATCTTTTTTGCATTTGTATATTTTCTTGTATTAAATTTGATAATTCTATAGTCTGACTATTCACAGCTGATTTGGGAATGACTCACATCAATAATGAATCATTTCCTGTATAACAAAAGAGAATCTATTTAAATTTTTGTTTGATTTGTTGTTCCCCAAGCCCACAGATTCCTGAGTCTTTTCTTAACCAGCTTTGTGATCCATCTAATTTCTTCCTTCTGAATGCTAGTTTCCCATCATACCATCCTCACTTGACTGATCTTTGTGTTGAATTTACCAAATATCAAAGGATATGTGTACTTAATTTGGACTCTTTGTTAAATTTCTCCAGATATTCTTCCTTTGAATTTATTTTCATATGGATATTTTGCAAATGCTCATGAAGCTTGAGATGAGATGATCAATGGTTCCATGTTACTGTTTCTTCTTGAAAAAATGTTTGTATCCTCTGTACTATACATTTTATTTTGTTAATAAGAAAAAAATCCATATGCCTAAATATGTTTGCTTTTACCAATGTGTTTTCAATTTTAGATTTCTATCCCCAATTCAAGTGTCATCTAAAAGAAAATGGCAAAAAATAGATTATCAGAACATTAGTTATTGGTCTGTATTTTTAAAATTATTTTTACTATATCCAGAGGACACACACATATACATACATACATTTTAACTACCTTCATTGAAATCTAAAAAGAAATGTTTTAATTTTTAGGGAAATCTTGAATAACCAGTTCAATAGGATATTATTCAGTATTTTAAGAGTTTGCTTTGAATCTAAACCAGAAAAATTTAAGTTTTAAAAGTTATTTTAATAAGACAATGTAGGCAATGGTACAACGCTTTTACATCATGAATTTCAAGGATCTTTTAGTATGATCATAAAGCAATGATGTTATCCCAGAGTTTTACCTAGAATTTTGTTTTATATGTACGTGACACATAAACTAGAACCAACAGTGATTTGCAAATAACAATTCAATATATTTAATTTAGCAGATATTCATTAAGTACTACGTGCAAGATACTCAACTGAGTTGATGATATAGTGGGGAAAACACATATACCCTGATAAATAGTTACAAAATAAATATGAAGTAAATTCATGATTAAGAGGGGGCTAATGACTGGGAAATCAAAAATGGCTTCATGTAGCAGAGGGCATGGGAATTGTTCTTGGTAGGAAGCCAGGTCTATAAGGCAAAGGTGAAAGAGTAGGGCATTATAAACCATCTCAGAGACACAAAGGTAGGAAATGAAGTGACAAGAAATATGTCATTACAGATGTGTATTGTTTGTCTGGGTGGCAATGATATATTGGTAAGGCATTATTGTGGAATACTTTAAATAGTAAGCTGAAGAGTTTGTATTTTAATATAAAACTATTACAGGGGTTTTTTGGGAGGGATAGTGGTTATTTTGCTAATATAAGTTTGATAGTTGCTTCCTTCCCTTCCTTCCTTCCTTCCTTCCTTCCTTCCTTCCTTCCTTCCTTCCTTCCTTCCTTCCTTCCTTCCTTCCTTCCTTCCTTCCTTCTTTCTTTCTTTCCTTCCTTTCTTCCTTCCTTCATTTCTCTGGAACTGTGATTTAATTGATGTAGGAATTCTGGATTGAGGAAACTCCATCAACGTATATCAGAAACTTTTCTTGCAGTCTTAAAGAATTGTCTGAGCCCCTGAAAGGTTAAGAGGCTTGCCAAGGGACACAGAGCTAGTGTTTGTTAGAGGCAGGACTTAACATAGTTTGACTATAATCCTTATGCCATGCTGCAGAAATATTATGGAACACAGAGTACAGTAGAAATGTATCCAAAATCAGTGATTCTCCATTGGCTGGAAAGGTTGCCAATAATAATAGCCACGACTATTATTATTAGATTATTTGGCAATTTCATTAAAGAGAATGACAACAATGACATAGCATACCAAAATTTGTGAGATGCAGCCAAAGTGATATTTAGGGGAAAAGGTATATCTCTAATTCCTTACATCAATAAAATAGAGGAAAAGGCAAAATTGGATATAAAAATTAAAAATAGAAAAAAATTAAGTCTCCATTTAAACATCAAATTAAAGATCCTGGAAATCAAAGGAGAAATTAATATAACTGAATGTAAGAAAACAATTAAATTGATAAATAAAATTAGAAGTTGGTTTTATAGGGAAAAACAATAAAACAGATTTAAAAACTACTCTAAATTACAAAGTTGCAGAATATAAGATAAACCTACACAAATTGTCAGCATTTCTATGTATTACCAAAAAATTCCAAAAGCAAAAGAAAGAAAAAAAATCCATTTAAAATAATTGTAGACAATATAAAATACTTGGGAGTCTACTTTGGCAAGGCAAATACAAGAATGAATACCACTATAAAACACTTTTCAAACAAGTAAATCAGATCTAAATAATTGGAAAGACGTTAATTTCTTATGAGTAGGTTGAGCCAATCTACTAATCTAGACTAATCTGTTTATTCTCACGTACCAATCAAACTATAAAATAATTTTATAGAGCTAGAAAAAATATAATAACAAAATTCATCTGGAAGAAAAAAATGTCAAAAATAATAAAGGAATCAATGAAAAATAGAAAAGAAGATGGGCTTGCCATATTAGATCTTAAACTGTATCATAAAGTTTTAATTATCAAAACAATCTGGTGCTGACTAAAAAATAGAATGTAGATCAGTGGAATAGATTAGGTACAAAGTACATTATAATAAATGACCATTGTGATCTAGGATATTATAAGCACAAAGATCAAGATTTTTGGAACAATAATTCATTATTTGACAAAAACTTCTGGGAAAATTAGAAAACACTATGGCAAACTAAGTATAGACCAATATCTCACAGTGTATATCAAGATAAGATCAAAAGGGGTGTATGATTTAAACATAAAGGTGATACTAAAAACAAAGTAAAAGAACATGGGATGGTTTATCTCCCAGATTTATGGAGAAGGGTAGAATTTAGAACCAAAGAAGATTATGAAGAATACTACAAAATGTAAGATAACTAATTTTTATTATATAAAATTTAAAAGTTTTTTCCAAAAACAAAGCCAATGCAACAAAATTATAGGAAAGCAGAAATTTTGGGAGGGCAGGGATTTTGCAACAAATATCTCTAATAAACACTCATTTCTCACATAGACACATATAATTTTCAGACAAAGAAATTAAAGCTATCTATAGTCATATGGAAAAATATCCAAATCATTATTGATCAGAGAAATGCAAACCAAAAAAATCTGAGGTACCATATCACACCTATCAAAGTGGCTAATATGATAAAAAAAATGTTGGAGAGGATGTGGGAAAAGTAGAATACTAATGCACTGTTTGTGGAGTTCTGAACTAATCCAGTAATTCTGGAGAGCAATTACCCTTTGATCTAGCAATGCTATGCTATGTTTATATCTCAAAGACAGCCAAAAAAAGGGAAACAGACTATTTATATAAAAATATTTATAGCCGCTTTTTTGTGGTGGCTAAGAATCAGTAGTTGAAGGAATGCCAATCAATTAGAGAATAACTAAACAAACTATGGTTTATGATTATAATGGAATATTATTATTCTATAAAGATGATTTTAGTAAATACTAGAAAGACTTATATGAACTCATGCATAGTGAAGCAAATTGAATCAGGAGAACCCTATACACAGTAAAAACAATATCATTTGATGAATAACAGTGAATAACTTAACTATTTTCAGCAATATAATGATCCAATGCCATCAAAAAGGATTCTCTGCTTCCAGTGGAAAAAAATTGATACTGATTGAATAGATGGAAGCATGTTATTTTTTTCACTGTTCTTCTTTCTTTTCTTTTTCTTTTATTTGAGTCTTCTTGTACAATATGGTAATGTTTTATATAATTACGTGTGTATAACCTATATTTGATGTTTTACCATCTTAGAGAGAGGGTTATAAGGAGGTTCAAGGCAATTCCAGAGACTTGTGATAGAAAGAGCCATCTGCATCTGGAAAGAAGACATTGCAGATTGAATATGGATCACAGCATAATATTCACTTTTTTTGTTTTGGTTGGTTTGCTTGTTTTTTTCTTTCTCATTTTTCCCCTTTTGATTTAATTTTTCTTGTGCAGCATGATAAATGTAAAAATGTGTTTAAAAGAATTGCACATATTTAATCTATCTAGGAGAGGAGGAAGGGAAGAAAGGAAGAAAAAAATTTGAATACAATATTTCGCAAAAGTGAATGATGAAAACTATTTTTGCATGTATTTTGAAAATTTGTTTTTAAATGAGGAAACTAAAACCAGTAGCATGAAGTGACTTGCCAGTCACACATCTGGTTAGTGTTTGGGGATGGATTTGAACTCAGACCCAGCATTCTATATATTGCACCATCTGGCAGCCATCTAGTTGGAGCAGAGCAAGTCTAAATGTAAATCCTGCCCTAGATACTTCAAAGATGTGTGATGCTAGGCAAGTCACCTATCCTCTGTTTACCTCATTTGTAAATGGGGATAATAACATCTACCTCACATGGTTGTTAGAAGGAACAAAAGAGATATCTAAAGCATTTTGCAAACTTTAAATATATAAAAATGAGATAATGTATTGTTAAAATAAAATAACATAAAATAAATTACACAGTGGAAGGATGCATAAAAGTGTAAGGGAAAAAGAGGATGTAAGGCAATGTCTGATGTGCTCTGGTCTAATCAAAGACTAACAGTGAAGAGAAAGTGACTCCTGTGACCTCTCAGGAAGAGAAAAGCCCTCAGGAGAGTGAGTGAGCAAGCAAGAAAAAGGAGGGAGAATGGAAGAATCACGTTTTAGTGGGGATAGGACCTGCCACTAATGATTGCTTCTATGACTAAAGAGATATGCTTTTTGAAAGGAGATAGGAATCTTATGCTTGTCAGGATGTGTTGCTTAGAGAAACCACTTATCCTTATTCAGAATTGGAAAGGCAGTTAGAGTTTTTGGAAACAATTGGTACCTAAGAATTCTAGGAAGACCTGGATCCTGGGAGAAAATTTGAGAAAAATGGGGGGAAAAGTAACTGGGGAAGGAAAACATCAGTGTTGGATTGCATGATGAGGACATGCAGGCAAGATATTCTTCCATGGAGCAATGCTCTCTCTATTACCTTCAGGATTGATATTGTTCCAGCAGTGAGGTTTAACGAAAAGGGGAGGCAGAAATAAGCTGTATATAGCAGTGATTTTTAAAAAACTGCTTAGGGAAGGGAACCTAGAATGGGTATATTGGAAGTTTTAATTCA
The DNA here is from genome assembly GCF_048593235.1 of Sminthopsis crassicaudata. Lineage (NCBI taxonomy): Eukaryota > Metazoa > Chordata > Mammalia > Dasyuromorphia > Dasyuridae > Sminthopsis > Sminthopsis crassicaudata. The sequence continues at coordinate 151,511,411 of NC_133622.1, forward strand.
ATGAGGATTCATAAAATGAGAGGGATTATAGGTATAGGAGTCATGAACTAGCGAGCTAGAATAGATAGAAAGAGGATGAATTATGGAGAGAAATCCTCTCTGGAAAGAGATTCAGAAAATGAGAAATTGAGTGACTGATTTCTGTTTGACCTATTCCAGTTTTCATGAAGTCCATTAATTGAGACAAAGTTCATTATTAAGAAGAAAAAGTTTATTTAACTATTTATTCTCCTTTCAATTATTTCTTTTAGGACTTTTATTTTATTTTTATTTCTTGTTTAATGTTTACTAATTGGTTAGTTTTTGTGGGAAAATCATTTTCCCCCCTTTTAGCCTCTCTGCTTGCAATTGTTAGAGTTACTTCTCAGGTTGGAGGGGGTAAGAGCAAGGAATCTTTAAGTTTCCAGTAATTTTTATATTATTATTTTCTCTGATTTACACATCTCTTTAGTTTAATTTCTAAATTTGAGATTTGTGAGAGGATGTCTTTGTCCCTTGCTGTACTTTTGGGTGAGGTGATTAACTTTGATTGATCTCATCTTGGGGTCTTGGCTTTTTGTTATGAATCTCTCAGTATTAGAGACATGCATCCTTCATGTTTTAGGTTCATAACACTAATGTCTTCTTCTAGGAATCAGGATCTTCTGTGGAGAATAGAGTACCAACAATGTCAGAATCTCAGGCACTTGGATAATCCCAAATTGAGTGCTGCTGGAATACTCTGTTTACTATTATATCTACATGAGTTGCTAATGCTCCCTAGGGATCCTGATGTAGTTTTACCTATATTCTTAGAGTTTTCTTTTTTGGACAGAGAGCCTTTCAGAGTATACCTGTCTTCTTGCTGTTTCTTTGGCTGCATTGGCAAACTGTAGGCTTGTTTGTCTCCTGAGACTGACTTTTCCCTCCCTTGCTGGTCCCTTTGTTATTTCCTGAAAGCTGGTAGATATTGGAGGGGAGAGGGAATTAGTTTTGGGGTAGAAGAACTTACTTTTTCTAGTTTATTTTTTGATTTTTCAATCATTATTTGATCTGGTGTAAATTTCAAATTTTTGTTGAAGTGAGAGTGGATGATATGGAAAGACTGCTTCCTGCCAAGAAGTTCTCTTTCTCAGGAGTGAACATACATTTCAATTATAAAACACACACACACACACACACACACATACACACACACACACACACACACATAATATAAATGTGGACTTGAGACTTTATGGAAATGTATGTGAAGAAAAACAATTCAAAAACAGATTTTTAAAAATAAATCCATAGTTTGTGGAATTGTCTTCTTTCTTATTGGATTGGATCAAATATAGTTTTGTTATTAGATGTTTCCTTAATGTTATTCAGTTGAATTTATATTCTGAAAATAGATTGTTTAATAATAATAGATCAGGCATTGAAATAAAAGAGTTGCTGTTCATATCTACTCTCTGAGTGTGTTGCTAGTTGAAAATGAAGAATGTTGGTGTTTTTTTCCGCTGGTGTTTTTACGTAAGTAACCTATTTAGCCATGTATATCAATCAAGCATATCTGAAGCAGAGATATGCTTTGTTCATTGTGATTGATGAATAAAATATTGCTTGCTATTACCATTTCCTGTTACATATGTGATTGATTATTCACTGCCACTTACTTGCTGACATCACTCATTATCACTGTGGTTGTTTCAACTGCCATCAATGTAAAGATGCCTAATGAGTGGGTGGCTCAGCAATTCTCTCTACTTGACAGCTCTGTATTTAGAAGTGGATGAGCAGTACAGCTCTAATCTGAAAAGATGATAAGGACTTTGACAAAGAAACTCTGACAAAGAAACTTTGTCATGAAACTACTTTTTTGCTCATTACTGTTAGTTCTCAACTGATTTTTCTACCTCACTGTTCAAATTACATGCTAAAGTAATGAGGATTTCAAAATTTTGAAGAATTTTAATCTCTGAAATGTCACTAGTTAGGACCATGGAGGCACAGGTGCTTAAGATAATGGCAAACTCATAATTCAGACTACAAGCTTCGAAATATAGTTGAGAAATATTTAGCAAAATAAAAAAATATATAATACAACATAGATAATGGTAATTTGTGTTTCTTAAATTAAACATAGGTAATGCTAATTTGTGGTTTCTTAAATCAAAATGAGACTAGTAGGGATTTTTTTTCTTTGAGTATCATGCTGCTGTAAGTGAACTCATTCTGGTTATAGTAGAAATGTTCAGGCACCAGAAGTACTAAATTATAATATACAATGTACTATTCAGATACACATAAAAATTCCTTGAGCAAGAACTGAAACAGAGCAAGAAAAAAAATCTAATTAAGAATATAAAAGAGAGAGAGAGTATATGATGGCTGAAACTGTTCTTTCCAAAGTTTCTAATGATCTCTTAGTTGCCAAAACCAATCATCTTTTCTCATTCCTCATTACTCTTGATCATTCTGAAATCTTACATCGATATTCTCTTCTTTCTAGGTTTAAAGAACACCACTCTCCCTTTGTTTTCTTCCTACCATTTCTTCTCTGCTCCTTTGCTGGATTCTTCTTTGTATCGTGTTATATAACATGATAGATGTCCCTCAGGGATCTATGTCAGATCCTCTTCCCTTCTTTGTCTATAATACTTCACTTGATGATCCCATCAAACCCCATAAATTTACATAATATCTCGATAATGATGAATCTCAAATTTACCTTTTCTATCCTAATCTCTCTGCTGACTTCTAATCTTGCATCTCAGCTGCTTTTCAGACATCTCAAGCTGAATTTCCAGTAGATATCTTGAGTTCAATATATTCAAAAAAGAGCTGATTATGTTTCCTCTTAACTCTCCCACTCCACCTTTACCTTCTCTATTACTATGGAGGGCAACATCATCTTCGCAGTTTTTCAAACTTTTAACTTATAAGGAGTCATCCTGGATTCCTCACTCTTTGCATTCCATATCTCATATCTAAGTTTTCACTAAAATCTGTCAACTTCATCTTTGCAACATCTCTAAAATATGCCCCATTTTCTCCTCTGAAATTGGCACTGTTCTGAAACTGTTCCTCATGTCTTGATTATTGCAATTGCCTGCTGGTTGGTCTACCTGCTTTAAAGTCTCTCCTCATTTCAATCTATTCGCTATACAACCAGTAAAGTGATTTTCCTTAAACCCAGATCAGATCATGTCACCTCACATCCCCTATTCAATAAATTCCAATGGCTTTCCCATCACCTCAAGGAGCAAATACAAAATGCTCTGATTGGTATGCAATGCTATTTATTTTTTCATTTACTTTTAAATTTTTATTTTAACATTTTATTTCCCCCAAAATTACATGTAAAAACAATTGGAACATACTTTTTAAAATTTGAGGGTTCAAAATTCTCTTTTTCCCTCCCCTACCTCCTCATTAAGAAATTAAACAATTTGGCATAAATTATACATGTGCAGTCATGCAAAACAGATTCCCATATTAATCAGGTTATGGAAGAAAACACAGACAACTAAGATGACAGGAAAAGATAATGATGAATGTTGAAAGGGATGTGGGAAAACGGGGACACTGATACAATGTTGGTGGAATTGTGAATGAATCTAACCACTCTGGAGAGCAATTTGGAACTATGCTCAAAAAGTTATCACACTGTGCATACCCTCTGTTCCAGCAGTGTTTCTATTGGCATTATATCCTAAAGAAATCTTAAAGGAGGGAAAGGGACCCACATGTGCAAAAATATTTGTGGCAGCCCTTTTTGTAATGGATAGAAACTGGAAACTGAATAGAAGCCCATCAATTGGAAAATGGCTGAATAAATTATAGTATATGAATGTTATAGAATATTATTGTTCTGTAAGAAATGACCAACAGGATGATTTCAGAGAGCCTGAAGAGACTTACATGAACTGAGGCAAAGTGAAATGAGCAGGACCAGGAGATCATTATACACAGCAAGAAGACTATACAATGATCACTTCTGACGGACATGGCTCCCTTCAACATTGAGATGATTCAGAACAGTTCCACTTGTGCAGTGATGAAGAGAACCATCTACACCTAGAGAGAGAACCATGGGAAGAGAAAGTTGAACACAGCATAGCATTCTCATTCTCTGTGTTATTATTTGCTTGCATTTTGTTTCTTTTTTCTCAGTTTTTCTTTTTCTTCCTTCTTGATTTGATTTTTCTTGTGCAGCCAGATTGTGTGAATTGTATACACATATTGGATCCAGCATGTATTTCAGCATATTTGGCATGTATTGGACTGCTTTTTGGGTGGGGGGGAAGGGATGGGGGAAAAAGGGGAAAATTTGCTGCAGGAGATTATGCAAGGATCAAGATTGTAAAAATTACCCATACATATGCTTTGTGAATAAAAACTTTAATTTAAAAAAAAAAGACAAAAAAAAAAGAAAAAATAAAGTTTTTTTAAAAAGTATAGTTTAATCTCCACCACTTCTTTCTCTGGAGATAGATAGCATTTTTCATCATAAATCCTTTAGGATTATCTTGAATCACTATATTGCTGAGAATAGCCAAGTCATTCACAGCTAATCATCATGCAATGTTACTATTGATGTATACAATAGTCTCCTGGTTCTGTTTATTTCATTTTGCATCAGTTCATGTAAATATTTCCAGGTTTTTCTGAATCATCCTGCTTATCATTCTTTATAATAGCATAATACTATTCCATCACAATCATGTACCATAACTTGATCAGCCATTCTCGAATTGATGAGCATTCCCTCAATTTTCAAATCTTTATCACCACTAAAAGATCTACTATAAATATTTTTACATATAAGTCCTTTGACTTTTAAAAATCTTTTTGGGAGTAAAAAAAAAGATAATAGTGGTATTTTTATGGCAAAGCATATATATAGTTTTATAGCGTTTTGGCCATAATTTCAAACTGCTCTACAGATGGCTGGATTGCTTCACAACTCCATTAGTATTTCACTTTCCCCCACCTCCCTTTAAATTTGTAATTTTTTTCTTCTGTCATATTAAGCAAGCTGATAGGTGCTGGTGATATCTCAGAGTTAGTATAATTCACATTTATCTAATCAATTGTGATTTAGAACATTTTTATGTGAGTATGCGTAGCTTTGATTACTACCTGATCATATTCTTTGACTTTTTATCAATTGAGAAATGGCTCTTATTGCTATAAATTTGATTCTGTATATTTGAGAAATATAACCTTTATCAGAGAAACTTCTTACAAAATTTTCTTCACAGTTATGACGAATAAACTTTTTGTTTCTCTCTATTCTATTTTCCCTATTTATCCTTTCTCCTTTCACCTTATCCATCCTCAAAAGCATTTTGCTTCTAACTACTGTGTCCTCCAATCCACCCTCCTTTATATCAGTCCATCACTGTCTTTTATCCCCTTTCTCTCCTACTTTTCTGCAGGGCAAGTTTCTATACCTAAGGGAGCCTATATGTTATTCATCTTTAAGCCATTTATGATGAGAATAAGATTCAAATACTCCCACCTAATTACCCGATCTTCATCTCAACAGTTAAAGCTCTTTTGGGTCTTTTTTACAAGAAGTAATTTGCCCTATTCTACATTTTGAATGCCTAAGGATTTCTCTTTTCTGTATGCTTCTCTTGAGTCTTGTGTTTGAAGGATCAAACTCTGGTCTTTTCATCAGCAATGTTTGAAAGTCCTATATTTCATTGACTATTCATGTTTCCCCTGAAGGATTATATTCCACTTTGTTGGACAGGTAATTCTTGGTTATAATACTAGTTATTTTGCTCTCAGAATATCATATTCTAAATCTTCTCATTCTTTAATATAGAAGCTGCTCAGTCTTGTGTTTTGTGATCATGGCTCTATAATATTTGAATTGTTTTTTTTTTCTGGCTGCAATATTTTCTCCCTGATCTGGAATCTTTGGAACTTGATTAAAGGTTTCATTTAGGGATCTCTTTTAGGAGATAATCAGTGGATTCTTTCAATTTCCATTCTACTCTTTGATTTTGAATATCAGGGCAGTTTGCTTTGATAATTTCTTGAAAGATGATGTCTAGGCTGGTTTTCTGATCATGACTTTCAGGCAGTTGAATAATTCTTAAATTACCTCTCCTGGATCTAATTTCTAGGTTAGTTGTTTTTTCTAAGAAGATATTTTATGTTTTCTTCCATTTTCATCCTCTTTTACTTTATTTTATTGTTTTTGGTATTGCACATAGTCTTTGCTTTTATTTGCCCAATTCAAATTTTTAAGGAATTATTAAATTATATTTAAAGAATTTTTAAGCAAATATTTTTTGAGTCTTTGTATTTCCTTTTCCATTTGACCAATTTTAATTTTTTAAAGAGTTAGTTTTTTCAATTACTTTTTGTACATCTTTTTCCATGTGGCCAATTCTGCTTTTTAAGAAATTCTTCTTTTCATTGGCTTTTTATGCCTTTTTTAAAAATAAAAATCATTTGGTCTATTCTGTTTTTTTAAGAATTTTTTTTGTATTTTTGTTCCTCCCTTACCAACTGTTGACTCTTGCACCAATGTCATTTCTTTTCTCAATTTTTTCTATATCTCTTATTTGATTTTTAAAATCCTTTCTGAGATCTTCTGGGAATTTATTTTGGACCTAAGACCAATTCACACTTTTCTTTGAAGTTTTGGATATAATAATTTTGACTTTGTTGTCTTTTTCTGAGTTTGTGTTTTAATTTTCCCAACCATCAAAATTACTTTCTATGGTCAGGTTTGTCAGGTTCTTTTGTTGTTGCTGTCTGCTCATTTTCCAATCTATTCCTTGACTTCTGGGGGATTTTTTGTTTGTTTTTGAGGTAATTGGGGTTAAGTGACATGCCTAGGGTCACACAGCTAGGAATTGTTAAGTGTCTAAGACTGGATTTGAACCAGATCTTCCTGAATTCAGGACCAACACTCTACCTACTGTCTCAGCTAGCTGTCCCTTGATTTTTTAACTAGTTAAAATTGGGCTCAACTCACAGCGTTGATTTGGAACTGTCCCAAGTTTTAGGGTTTTTTTATGTAGCCATTTCAAAACTAGTTCTGGAAGACCGTAAGTTTTTAATTCTTCCAAGGTGTTATGATGTAAAGAGAGATGTTATTATTGCTCTTCCAATCTGTGACCAACCTCAAGCACTTTTCTTTGCCTTGAAATCATGAAAAGGGTTTCTTTCCAACTTTGGCTAGATTCTTGTGTACTTGTGCTCCTCCTCACTCTGGAATGAGGTGCAACACAAGACTGTTACTGGAATCCAGGTATAAGCAAGGTATCCAGTGCAAACAAAGGGACTCTGTAGCTTCCTTCTGATCAGTTATCCAACCCCCTTAGCATCTGAGAGCTCCTGAAGTTGCACCTAGCACTCCTGATTCTGCTGCTCCCAAGCAATATTTAGTAATTTAAAATTTTCCCCTCAATGCTGAAGTTACACTCTCCTTGATTTCATTTTAATCTCTGGGGGAAATGTTCACTGACTTCTTTCCAATTCATAGAAATGGAAATTCTGAAAATATATTTTAACATGTTTAGGCTTACTGCCTTAATGGAATTTGTAGAAAATCTCCAAAATATCCAGCAAGACCCAGCTGGTTACACTGTTTGCAAATATTAAGTGAGTTAATAAATGCTAGATTTGTGATTTTTGTTCATTATTTATGGAATAGGGGAAAGAAGAAAACAAAACTGATTTTAATGTTGAATTCTTTAAACTATGATTTCTTCAAAATATTTGGAAACAGCAGGAAGGATATAAGAAGTTTTGGTTCCTTTGGAAGGTCATATGAAGAATTTCAGATTCTAATAATGTTCTTTTATGTCTTCTATTTACTTCTGAGTTCAAAATAGGTCACAAGGTAATATATCAATTCACATCTGTCAATGTCACAATTTAACAGCAAAATACCTATCAAAATTAGCATCATATTCCTTCACAAAAGATGTCCCCATTTAGTACATGTGAACTTAAATAACCTACAGGGGAATTTTCTCACATATGACAGATCTTTTGAGAATATCTTCTTTTATAATTTCAGGTTGCTTCTCTCCCACATCTTGCATGTTCCTAAGGAATTTCAGATTTTGAAACTGAAAAACATTTGCAAGCAGTGATTTTCCTAAGCACATTAATGAAGTGCTCTAGTTCTTTTTCTTGACAATTTCAGAAAGGTGTGTAAACCAATCTACACCTTCCCCCTGATAATCACATATAACTCTTTACTCATCATTCACTTTCTGAAAGCTAAACTTGTCCTAGAAACTGTATGACCTTGAATGAATTAGTATACCTTTCAGACCATCAGTTCCCTCAAGTGCATGTTGAAGTAAACAGTCACTGATCTTGTATTTTGTAAATATCTTGTAAATTCTTTCTGTCTTGAACCTTCAATGATGCATACCATTGAGTAATTTCTGATCTTTTTTTAGATTTAAAATAATATTTATTATAATATTATAATACAATATATATATGGGTCATATATAATTATTAAATTGCTTAATAAACATAAGTGGATAAAACCTATTAATCAATTAATAAACTTAATTAATGGCTTTTTTATTTTTAATAGCATTTTATTTTTTTCCAAACACATGAAAAGATAGTTTTCAACATTCATTTTTGCAAAACTTTGTGTTCCACATTTTTCTCCCTCTTCTTTCTCCCCAAGACAGCAAGTGATCTGATATAGGTTAAACAGGTGCAATTCTTCTAAACATATTTCCATATTCATCATGTTATACAAAAAAAATATCAGATCAAAAGGGAAAAAACTGTGAGAAAAAGGGGGAAAACAAGCAAACAAACAATAAAAGGTGAAAATATGATGCTTTGATTCACATTATCTGTATAATTCTCTTTCTGGATGTGGATGACACTTTCTGTCACAAGTCTATTGGAATTGCCTGGAATCACATCATAGCTGAAAAGAGCCAAGTTCATCACAACTGATCATCACTTAATCTTCTTATTACTATGTACAATGTTTTCTTGGTTCTGCTCACTTCACTTAGCACCAATTCATGTAAGTCTTTCCAGGATTTCTGAAATCAGACTATTTATCATCTCTTACAGAACAATAACATTCCCCTATATTCATATACCATAACTTATTTAACCATTTCCCAAATGATAGGAATCCACTTAATTCCCAGTTCCTTGCCACTACAAAAAGAGCTACTAGCATTTTTGCACATGTGGATGGATCCTTTTCCCTCTTTTATGATCTCTTTGGGATAGAGACTCAGTAGAAACACTACTGGATTAAAGGGTCTGTAGTTTTATAGCCCGTTGGGCATACTTCCAACTTGCTCTACAGAATCATTGAATCATTTCACAATTCCAACAACCACACATTGGTGTCCCAGTTTTCCCACATCCCCTCCAACATCCATCATTATTTTTTCCTATCATCTTAGCCAATCTGAAAGGTATGAAGTGATACTTCAGAGTTGTCTTCAGAGGACTTTTTTTATATGATCATAAATGGTTTTAATTTCTTCATCTGAAAATTGTCTGTTCATATCCTTTGACCTTTTATCAGTTGAGAAATGGCTTGTATTCTTATAAATTTTAGTAAATTCTCTGTATTTCTAAAATGAAACCTTTATCAGAAACACTGGATGTAAAAATTTCCCCCCAGGTTTCTACTTCCCTTCTAATGTTGGTTGCATTGTTTTTTTTTTTTGTTTGTTTGTTTGTTTGTGTGTGTGTGTGTGTGTGTGTGTGTGGAAAAAAAAACTTTTTAACTTAATGTAATCAAAATTATCCATTTTGTATCTCATAATGTCCTTCATTTTTGCTTTGGACAAAAATTCCTCCCTTCTCCACAGATCTGAAAGGTAGACTATACTTTGTTCTCCTAATTTGTATCACTCTTTATGTCTAAATCATGAACCCATTTTGACATTATCTTGGTATAGGGTGTTAGATGTTGGTTAGTGCCTAGTTTCTGTCATACTATTTTTTAGTTTTCCCAGCAATTTTTGTCAAATAGTGAGTTCTTATCTTAGAAGCTGGAGTCTTTGGGTTTATCAAATACTAGATTATTATAGTCATTGACACCTTGTGAACCTAATCTATTTCATCGATCAATAATGTATTTCTTAGGCAGTACCAAATGTTTGATGATCACTAGTTTAGAATATAGTTTTAGGTCTGGAACAGCTAAGCCACCTTTGTTTGCATTTTTTTTTTCATTAACTCCCTTGAAATTCTTGACCTTTTGTTCTTCCAGATGACTTTTGTTATTTTTTTTCTAGCTCTATAAAGTAATTTCTTGGCAGTTTCATGGGTATAGCATTGAATAGACTAGATAGATTTTTAATCTATCTTAAATAGATACATAGTTAAATAAAACATATTTATTATATTAGCTCATCTTACCATGAGCACTTGATATTCTTCCAGTTGTTTAGATCTGTGTTTGTGTGATAAGTGTTTTGTAATTGTGTTCATATAGTTCCTGACTTTGTCATGGCAGGTAGCTTCTCAAATATTTTATATTATCTATAGTTATTTTAAATGGAATTACTCTTTCTCTTGCTTCTGGACTTTGTTGGTGACATGTAGAAATGCTGATGATTTATATGGATTTATTTTATATTCTGCAACTTTGCTAAAATTGTTAATTGTTTCTAGTAGTTTTTTAGTTGATTCTCTAGGATTCTCTAAGTATACCATCATATCACATGCAAAGAGTGATAATTTTGTTTCCTCATTACCAACTCTAACTCCTTTTATTTTTCTTCTCTTATTACCAAAGGTAACATTTCTAATGCAATATTGAATAGTAATAGTGATAGTGGGCAGCCTTATTTCATCCTGATCTTATTGGAAATACTTCTAATTTATCTCCATTACATATCATCCTTGCTGATAGTTTTATATAGATGCTACTGACCATTTTAAGGAGAATTCCATTTATTCCTAAACTCTCTAGTGTTTTTTAATGAATGGGTGTTGGATTTTGTCAAATGCTTTTTCTACATCTATTGAGATAATCATACGATTTCTATTAGTTGGTTATTGATATGGTCAATTGTGCTAATAGTTTTCCTGACATTGAATCAATTCTGCATCCCTGGTATAAATTCATCTTGGTCATGATAAATTGCTGTGATCCTTTTGCTAATGTTTTATTTAAGATTTTTATATCAATATTCATTAGGGAAATTAGTTTATAATTTTCTTTCTCTGTTTTGGTCTTAACATATCTGTATCATAAAAGGAATTTGGTAGGATTCTTTTTTTCCCCTATTTCCCCAAATAGTTTATAGCATACGGAATTAATTGTCCTTTTATAGTTTGTTAGAATTCATTTGTAAATTCATCTGGCCATGGAGACTTTTTCTTTGGGATAATGGCTTATTCAATTTATTTTTCTGACCTGGGACTATTTAAGTAATTTATTTCCACATCTGTTAATCTGGGCAATCTATATTTTTATGTATTCATTTATTTCATTAAGATTATCAGATTTATTGACATGCAGTTAGACAAAATAGTTTCTAAGTATTGATTTAATCTCCTCTTCACTGGTGGTAAGTTCAACCCTTCCATTTTTGATACTGATAATTTGGTTTTCTTCTTTCCTTTTTCTAATTATATTAACCAAAGGTCTATCTATTTTGTTGGTTTTTTTCATAAAAATCAACCCTTCATTTTGTTTATTAGTTCAATGGTTTTCTTACTTTCAATTTTATTAGTCTCTGATTTTCAGAATTTCTAATTTGGTATTTAATTAAGGAAGGATTAATTTGTTCTTTTTCTAACTTTTTAAGTTGCATGCCTAGCTTATTGAGCTTCTCTTTCTCTATTTTATTCATGTAAGCACCAAGAAATATAAAATTTCTCCTAAGAAATGCATTAGCTGTGTCCCATGACTTTTGGTATGTTATCTCACTAATGTCTTTCTCTTGGATGAGATTATCAACTGTTTGTATGATTTGCTATTTAGGGTTAGACTATTTAGTTTCCAATTAAGTTTTGGTTTATTTTTCTATGTTCCTTTATTACTTGTAAATTTTGTTACATCATGATCTGAAAAGGATGCATTTACTGCCTTTCTGCATGGTCAATTTTTGTGTAAGTGCCATGAGGAAAAGGTATATTCCTTTCTATCCCCATTCAAATTTCTCCAAAGGTCTATCATAAAATTCCTTTAGATTGTCCTTAACTTCTCTTAGCACCCTCAGTGCATCCAAAGTTTTAATACTATATTTATAAGACAATTCATGGTATCTTCCTCTGCTACCTTCCCTTGCTTTAATGTTTGTTACTTGGATTTTTAAAAATCTTTGCTAATTAGTTTTTCCTCAATATATGCACATAAGTCTCTTCAAACAGTGCTCACTATTCGTCTATAATTTGTCAGGCTTTAGAGAGAAAAACAGAGCCTAAAACATCAATCAGTAATTGAGTTTCTCCTATTTTATATAGGATTGTTTTCAAGCAATAGACTATTTTATCCCTCCCTAGGTTGAAACTTTCCAGCTTGAAAGAATTTGCTGTTCACTGACATATTCCAGTTTGCCACTAAGGCATTGGAAGTCAGTTTTTGTAGAGGGGTAAATGTAACACATTTAAATTATATACAATTCAGAAATAAAATATATATACAATTCAGAAAGAGATACTGTGTAGGACAGCGATTTCCTAACAAAACCTCCCTGACCCTACTGTAGATTCCTCTCCCTCAGCAACCTGATTGACCCTAACTCTACTGATGAAGCTTCCTGGTCTTGGAAAAAGAAAGAATAAAAGAAAGGAATATGCTATATATAGTTGCTTTCTTTTAGATTTGGTCAGTGCCCCATACCACATGAGTCATTATATCATTATAACTATTCAGGGTATTTTTCTAGATAAATAGGAAATATCCAGCAAAGCTTATATCTTTGTGGCTCATTGCTGTTAGGACAAAGTAAACTTTTCTCCTTTATAAATTTGTAATTTGCCTTAGAAATGCTTCATTTCATTCCAACATCAAACTTGAACTAAAAGGTCACTGACTTTAGAATTATACCCACAACAGATTTAAAAGTAAAATACAGTGTAAGTCCCAAGGAAAGGGAAGGTCATTACTAAGGATATCAAGGAAGGATAGGAGGGTGGGAATTATAAGGAATGGCTAGGATTTTACTAGGATAGAGAATAGGCCATTCCAGGAATTAGGAACAATATTTCCAATGGCAAATAAGAATAGGATGACTGAATGAGATTATAGACTATGTGCAAGGAAGTACTATAGAATATGGCTAAAAAGGGAGGATGATAAGACTGTGTTAGGGCTTGAATTCCAGGTTATAATATATGACATATAAGTAAGATAAAAAGGATTCAAACTCTCTCATTTTATATGTTAGGAAACTAAGACCAAGAGAGATGAAGCTACTTGTATAAAGATCATAACAAAACTTAGATTCAACTTTTAGTACCTTAGACTCCATGATGACCTTTCCTTTGAACTATGCTGCTTAATCTAAAAAAAAAATCCTGAATGTGACCTAAATAGTTTTTACTTATTAAATACATAAGAAAATTAGCTGAGATAAGAAACCAAGACTGGTTTGACACTACTTTAAAAAAAAGTTTTAGCAAAGACTTAGTTTTGCAGGGGGAGAGGGGGGAGGAATGAAAACAATTCAACAATAAAATTGAACAATGAAAAGAATGAAAATAATTTTATGTAAACAGTGTTCTCACTAAGATAGTTTATATCTTACACATAAAATTCATAGTGCTAGGTTGAATTTGATATTGTGATAAAATTGTTATGTACTGCCACCTTGTGTAGCATGATTATGAATATTATAATTTCTTTAAGTATCATAATACAAAAAAACAAAAGCATATTTAGGAAAGAAGATATTCTATCTTTGCAAAATATCCATGCTATTTACATTCCCAAAATAAATGCAAAGTCAAAATAGAATATCTTTGGGAGACTGTGAATCAGATGAAATTCTAGTTGATTGACAAGAAGAAAAATTAATATTCTTCTCTTGTATCATTATCTTTTCTTGTTAGCTAAGCCTAAAACAAATTCAAGATTTAAAATGCAATGAAATGTTTCTGTAGTACAAAACCAACAAGATAGAGAATGAGAAATGTTATCCATTCCCTAATAATTGTCAACAAACAAAAACAAGAATCATGCACCTGTGATAGAGTTGTTTCCAAAGGATAACATAGTAAAAAAAATCCCAATAAGATAATACCTTTATGTATTAATAATGGAGAATTCTAAAACATAAGGTATTAACTCAGAATATTTCTCTCATCAGCACACAGTTCTCTCATATATCTCTAAGCCAGGACTTGTGCTTGGGATACAATTAAAGATTTTCTAGGCAACTAGTTAATAGAGTAGTAAATATAATGTTGGGCTTGAAGTCAGAAAGATTCTTTAGACTTGGTGTATAAGAGTCCCTTAAGGAAAGTGTGGGAGAAGAGTGGTATTAGACTGCCTACCAAACTGAAGGTCTACACAACTGCTGTTCTGCTGTATACCTGTAAAACCTGGACAGTATACCAATGACATGCAGAAAACTGAATTGCTTCCATCTGAATTGTCTTAGGAAGATTTGAAAGATAACCTGGCAAGATGAGGTACCATATATACTCAGGTCCTTTCTCAAGCATAAATGCCAACCATGCAAACTCTGATGGACAGGCATATTGTTCAAATTCCAAACATATTTTCCTAAAAAGCTATTCTGTGAAAAACTCACATGAAACAAGTGATCACATAGAAGTCAGAAGAAGTGATACAAGGACACTCTCAAAGTCTCTGTGAGGAACTTTGGGATCAATTTATGGCATAGGGATACTGGCAAAGAACTATATAGCATGCTATGCCCACAAGGCACATATAGGATCTATAAATAAAGCAGAATTAAAGTAGCTCAGGAGAAATGTGAGATGAGCAAATTTAGACATCCCCACTACAAATATTCATGTGGATTTTTTTGTGCCTGACCTATGGTAGAGTTCTTTAAGCTCATATTGGTCAGGCATTTGTACCTTGACTCCAACATAGTGATATCATTTTGGTCCTCTTCAGGAATGAAAGACAACAATCAACCGCATAATGGATTGAAGAGTTTATCTTGCTAAAGAGTAAAATCACATCTTCATATGAGATGGGTTAAAAAAAGAGATAATGGTAGAAGGCATCTGTGCAATATGAGATGAGAAAGTAAAAGAGAGAGCTCAGACAAATAATCTCAATTTTTCTGTAAATTATGAATCAGAGTTCTCAACTGACAGTATTAAGGGCTACAGAAGGTTTGAGGAGGGATAAAAAAATTTTGAAATCAATGAAGAAAGTAAGAATGTGTAAAAGTAATTTGTAGTGGACCCAGTCAGAATAGTTGTGATTTTCTTATTTTTTTAATTCAATTTTATTTTCAATTCCTTTTTCCTCCTTCTTCACTCATTAAGAAAGCAAGAAAAATAAAATCCGTTATAAGAACTAATTTCTGCCATGTTCTAAGAAAAAAAAACAGAAAATATACTCCAATTTCCTCTTCTCAGCTCACTTTCTGAATATGGATAGCATGTTCCATCGTGAATTCAACAGTAGTTGTTGAGTGGTTGATCAGAGTTACTAAATCTTCCAAAGTTAATCATTTTCACAATATTGTTCTTAATATGTAAATTGTTGTACTGGTTTTACTAATTTTTTTGTATCAGATCATACAAGTCTTCCTAAGATTTTCTGAAAACATCCCATTAATCATTTCTTATCACAAAATTTCATTATAATCATTTATCATAACTTGTTCAGCCACTCCTTAATTGATAGGCATCTCTTCATTTTCTAATTCTTTGCTAATATAAAAAGCTATAAATACTTTTGTCTATATAGCCTGCTTTTCTATCTCTGTCTCTGTGTGTGTCTCTCTCTGTGTCCCTCTCCCTCTCCCTCTCCCTCCCTCCCTCCCTCTCCCTCTCCCTCTCCTTCCTCCTCCCTCCCTCCCCCTTTCTCCCCCCCTCTCTTCCTCCCCCTTCCTCCCTCTCCCTCCCCCCCTCTCTTCCTCCCCCCTCTCTCCCTCTCTTCCTCCCCCCTCTCTCCCTCTCTCCCTCTCCCTCTCCCTCTCTCCCTCTCCCTCTCCCTCTCCCTCTCTCCCTCTCCCTCTCCCTCTCCCTCTCCCTCTCCTCTCTCCCTCTCCCTCTCCCTCTCCCTCTCCCTCTCCCTCTCCCTCTCCCTCTCCCTCTCCCTCTCCCTCTCCCTCTCCCTCTCCCTCTCTCTCTCTCTCTCTCTCTCTCTCTCTCTCTCTCTCTCCTCCCTCCCTCTCTCCCTCCCTCCCTCTCCTTCCTCCCCCCTTCCTCTTCCTCCCCCTCCCTCCCCCTCCCCTCTTCCTCCCCCTCCCCTTCCCTCCCCTCCTCTCCTCCCTCTCCCTCCCCCCTGTCCCCCTCCCTCCCTCCTTCTCCCTCTCCCTCCCTCCTCCTCCCTCTCCCTCCCCCCCTGCCCCCCCCTGCCCTCCTCCCTCTCCCTCTCCCTCCCCCCCTGCCGCCCCTCCCTCCCTCTCCCTCTCTCTCTCCTTTTATCTATCTCCCTCCTTTGAGGCATAGTTAAAATAGCTAATAGTTTAAAGGTTTTTAATAGTGACAAATAGCTTTCCAGAATGGTTGGACTAGATCACAGCTTCACTAACAGGGTATTAATATACTTACTGTCCCACAGCCCCTCCAACATTTGTCATTTTTTTTTTATTACATTAGACAATCTAAAGGTATGAAACTATAACTTAGAGTTGTTTTAATTTGCATTTCTCTAATAGTAACTTACTGCATTTTTCATATAGCTGTTGCTTTTCATCATATATGAGTGGTTGATAGCTTTGATTTTCCTCTGAAAAATGTCTTGTCATTTAATGATTTTCCAAGTGGAAAATTAAGATATTTCTGCCTAATTGTTACTGATTAAATGAAATTTATTTAAATGTCTTAAAAGTAAGTTAATTTTGGAATCATGATGATGATAGAATCTATTAATAGGCTTGATTATCTTGCAAAGAGGGAAGAAGATCAAATTAATATTACATCAAGTTTCTACTGATTTGACTTTTACTGTATTGGTTCTACACTGTGATTGATTTTATACTGTATTGATTTTTAAAATTGAGACTGCATTTGTGTAAAACTACCTTTCTATATCCTTGAGTTGAAGTCAGGAATTTAGTTTTCCCCTAGATAGTTAAGTTATAATTAAAAGAAAAGTTATTATCTCTAATGACAATAGCCCTCAGGATAATTTCAGGACATCTTGTTATTTTTAAAATCCCAAAGTTAACTTAGTACCATCCCCAAAAGATATATAGTCTGTCCTTGCTATCCTTGTGCAACAGACTATTTATATCTTCCCAGGAGAAAGCAAATCTAGTTATTTTTACCCCTAGAAAAGATTATAAGATGCAGATGCTGCCTACAAAACAATTAATTTTCATATTTTTTTAGCAAGGAGTCTGAGTAATTTTATCTGAATGCCAACCCACCTTTCTTAGCATAATTAATTATAAAATACCATGCCTACTAAAACCCTTTTTTATTGTGTGTCAATAGAAGCTTCCCTTCTTATTGACACCCCTGGCTGGCTTCACTGACATGGATAGTTGTTAAGATTCTTACAAGGTGTTAAGTCACTGGAATGAATAGAGATAATAATTATCTAATTTAGCTTGGTTCAGTATGACTGATCTGACCCTACAAGGAGATGTTATGGGCCAGAACTTGAAACAAGGTACTCAGTGGAACTGGTAAGATAATGATTCTCTAATTTACATGTACTTAGTACCTACTATAATTCCACAAGATTCACACCTTTAAGAGAGCATAAATAAGGAGGAGCTGACAAGGAAGCCTGCTCTTGGACTTCCAGGAGAATTCACAAGCCCCCAGAAACCCACAATCCCACACTCTTGGAGGCGGAATCAGATTCATTTCCACTTCCACCTTTATGCTGCCTGGAGACATTGGGAAGATGAAAGGCTGAAGCTGACAGAGACAAAGGACTAGCAGCAGTAGCGCTCGGAACCAAGGAGAGAGGAAGGCCTCCAGAAAACTAGCCGACCCCCAAGTGAAGGAGGTAAGATTTTGGAAGAGACAATAAAGGATTTGGACTTTAACTCCTGGCTGCATTTGGGATTATTGAACTGAACTGAAACTAAGGCTGCCTCCAGAAGCTCCCCAAGAAACCTGCTCCAAGAGAATTATATTTTTAGAAAAGAGAACATTACAGATAGTCTGATCTGTTTTATTAAAAATTATATGTATCACTGTTAATAAGCTGATTTTGCTCAGTCATGTATCTTAGTTTACCTTTACTGAGATTTGCCACAGAGATTCATGATTGGCAATGAGAGAACTATTTTTAAGTAAGGTTTTGCTACCTAATGCCTTGTGATCTTGTGAAAATCATTCATATTCTCTTTTCTTCAATTTCTCATCTGTAAAATGAGAGAATTAGAGCATCTGAATTCAAAATTTCCTTCAAACACTAACTATATGTCTTCCTGATATCAGTAGGATATACACAAATATTGGATTACTCTCTGGGAGGGAAAGGGGGTAGCATAGTTAAGAGTTATGTAAAGACTTATTTTAAATATATCCATATACACATACGTGTATATATACATATGTCAACTCTAATGCCTTTTCATTAATTTAGATTAAATATAACTATTAGGTGATATTACTACTCAATCTTATTCAGAAAAAAGGAATTAGTCCTGGGAAGTCCTGAGCTTATTCTTGCAACTTGCGTATAGATCTGACTAAAGTGGAGGGAGTATTGGTGCATGACTTTTTGCTTGCATGATTGTGCACTCAGTGCAGCCTTTGAAGCTGAGATGCAACAAAGTATGGATCGGTTCTTGGCTGCTTGTGCTAATTTTGGCCTAACAATACCAAAAAACCATAGATGCTCCAGTAGCCAATATCACATCACCCATATGTGGAACCATCAGTTACAGCAAATGGGGAAATTTCTGCATCTTGGCAGTGTACTTTCCAGGGATGTCCACATTGATAATGAGGTTGGTACACACATTGCCAGAGCTAATTCAGTGTCTGGGAGGCTCTGAAGGAAAGTGTGGGAGAGGAGAGGGGTTGGACTACCAAACTGAAGGTACAGAAACCTGGATAGGAAACTGAAAGGCTTCTATTTGAATTGTCTCAGGAAGATTCTGAAGATCACCTGGAAGGATAAGACACCAGACACTGAGGTCCTTTCTCAGATTAAATTGCCAAGCATTTAAATTCTACTGCAGAGAGAATAACTCCATTGGGTTGGCCACATTGTTTTAATGGCAAATGTATGCTTTTCTAAAAGACAATTTTATGGAGAACTCATACTGGGCAAGCTTTCACAGCATAGTCAGAAAAAGTGACGCTTTCGAAGTTGATCTTACAGTGGAATTGATTGTGACATGGGAGTCACTTGCACAGGACTGCCCAGTATGGTGTGCCTCATCAGAGAAAGTATTCTGCACTAGGAGCAAAACAGAATTGAAGTAGCTCCAAAGAAATGCAAGGTGCACAGATTTAGAGATTCTACCCCAAATGTTCACATGGGTTTTTTGTGCCTGACCTGTGGTAGAGCGCTCCAGGCTCATATTGATTTGATCAGCCACAGTCAGATACACTGTAACTTGACTCTAACATAGCAGTGCCATTTGGGTCCTCTTCAAGAAGAACAACAATCAACTTTAAGGTTTGTAAAACTTTCCAACTCAACTCATTTTATCCTTCTAACCTCCCTGTGGTGCTATTATCATCAGAAAACTGTAGTTAAAAGAATTTATTTGTCCATGTCAGAAAACTAGAGTCTGAGGCACGACTTGAATTTTCTGACTCCAAATTCCAGTTCTCTAGTCAACCTACTACCTCTCCTAGCCAGAAAAGGTTTTGAAAGCTACTGTGGTAAGTGGGATGGTGAATCATTTAGGAAGATGTAAAAGGCACACTTGTTGCAAAGAGGGTGGCTTACCCTGCAAATTTGAATTTAAAACATAGATGAAAAAAGTAGACATTCAACAATAAAGAAGCATTTGAACCATTTTTGGAAAGAAAACTGGCCCTAAAAAGACTTTTTTGCTTCTCATATACTTCACACAATAGAAATGCAGGAGAATTGAATGAATGCAGCAGTCAGGAACAGCAGAGTTAAGAAGAGAGTAAATGTATGCAAAGTGAGGAGGTAAGTCTGAGGCATCTTTTCAGATCTATCGGATTTTCTGTTGTCCAAAAGTGTGTACACATTCCATGTAATGATGGCGAGTGGAATAATCTTTACACAAGTTTTTGTAGTTTTTGTTTTGTTTTGTTTTGACTGCAGGGTAGGATGCCCACTTGCCAACATAATCAGGTCAGGGTTGGATAAGCAGTCAATTTTAAGATATATTTTCTAGTCCCTTCCTCAAACCAGAAAGGACATTCAGCAATTTGGAACTATGCTCAAAAAGTTATCAAACTGTGCATACCCTTTGATCTAGCAATGTTAATACTGGGCTTATATCCCAAAGAGATATTAAAGAAATGAAATTATTTTTTATTTCCACAGGTTAATGGTACGTTATTTCAAAGTCCGATTCTTCTAGTGCAACAAAATAACTATATGGATATGTATACATATATTGTATTTAACATATACTTTAACATATTTAACATGTATTGGTCAATCTGCCATCTGGGGGAACAGGTGGGGGGGAGGGGAAAATCGGAACAAAAGATTTTGCAATTGTCAATGCTGAAAAATTACTCATGCATATATCTGTAAATAAAAAGCTATAATAAAAAAGGAAGGGAAAGGGACCTGTATGTGCCAAAATGTTTGCAGCAGCACTTTTGTAGTGGCTAGAAACTGGAAATTGAATGGATGCCCATTAATTGGAGAATGGTTGGGTAAATTGTGTATATGAATATTATAGAATATTATTGTTCTGTAAGAAATGACCAGCAGGATGAATACAGAGAGGCTTGGAAAGACTTACATGAACTGATGCTAAGTGAAATGAGCAGAACCAGGAGATCATTATACACTTCAACAACGATACTGTATGAAGATGTATTCTGATGGAAGTAGATATCTTTGACAAAGAGAAGATCTAATTCAGTTCCAATTAATCAATGATGGACAGAATCAGCTACACCCAGAGAAGGAACACGGGGAAATTAATGTGGACTACTTGCATTTTTGTTTTTCTTCCTAGGTTATTTTTACCTTCTGAATCCAGTTTTTTTCTTGTGCAACAAGAGAACTATATGGATCTGCACACATATATTGTATCTAAGATATTACTTTAACATGTTTAACATGTATGAGACTGTCTGCCATCTAGGGCAGAGGCTGGAGGGAGGGAACAGAAAAGTTGGAACAGAAGTGAGTGCAAGGGATAATGTTGTAAAAATTATCCATGCATATGTTCTGTCAATAAAAAGCTATAATAATAATAAAAAAAAAAGGATGCTCAGACACCCAGGAGCTTGCCAATTCCTGCTGCTTCCAGGGAAAAGATGGTAAAATGAGATGGTTAGTGATGAGTAAGAGTTAAGTGGATCAAGTGAACACCAAAAGTAGAAAGCATCCCTGAAAAGCACTCAGCAGCCCTTACACCAGAGGTATACTTTCTCTGAACACATCCTATACCCTAAACCTTGAAGTAAGATGTAAATAAAATGTTATCATTACCATAGGTCTTTTCCCCCTTCCCTCTCCTTTCAGCAGAGAACTTTGCTTCATATTTCACTGAAAAAATAAAACTGTTTGCTGTAAGCTCCCTCTTCATATCCTTCAGATGCCTTCCCTTACTATCTTCTCTTTCCACCTTGTCTCACAAGAAGAGGTAACTCTTCTAAACCCCTCTACATACACATATGATCTCACATCATCCTCTCCAACATCATTCCAATATCATTCTCTGTGTCTCTCCCTTTGTATAAATTATTTTTTAAACCAAATAACCAGTTTTGGTTTTAGGAAATTTTTTGCCACTGCTTTGAGGCCTTAGTTTTACAACTATAACAATTTTACTCACAAGATTCTTCTCTTGAGTTTTTGAAAAATTTTTATAATCTTGTGCTATATTTATTCCACAGGGGCATTTAGCCATAGTTAGACATTTTTACCACTGTTTTCTCTTGAGAATTTTATTACTGATTATCCAAAATCCCAGTATCCACCTATTTACAGTGGTGGTCTTCACATCCTTCAAAGCAATTTGTTCACATTTAGCAATTTGAGAACTTTCTTCCTTCCACAACAGGAAAAAAAGCACTATGATAACATAGAATTATCCAAACAACCGTATCAGAGAAGACTATCCACATCATTTCTGTTTTATTTATACTGGAAGGTACTGCCCCAGATCTTTTCAGTCATACTTTGATTTTTTTGTTTATTTTATTATTTTTCAGCATTCATTTTTAAATATTTGAGTTCCAAATTCCCTCACTCCTTCCTGCCCATGATATATTCAGTATAAAGTCAAACAGTATGTTATCAATTATACATATCAAGTCATGCAAAAATTTCCACATTATGAAGAGAAAATGAAAGTGAAAGAATTATGGTTTAATTGGCACTCAAGAGTTCATCTATTCTCTGAGTATAGTTAGCATTTTATATCATAATCTTTATGAATTGTTTTGTTGATAAGAGAAGCTATGTTCTGCACAGTTCATCATAATTAAAATATTGCTATTACTGTATATGATGTTTTCCTGGTTCTCCTTACTTCGTTTTGTGCCAATTCACATAGGTCTTCTTGGTTTTTTCTGAAACTATTCCGTTTGTCATTTCTCATATCATGGTATTATTACATCACAATCTTTTGCCACAACTTCTTCAACAATTTTCCAATTGATGAGCATCCCTTTGATTTCTAATTCTTTACAAATATGAAATGAGTTGCTATATGTATTTTTGAACATACATGTTTTCACTGCCTTATTCTATCATAAGCAAATTCTATCATAAGTTATCATAAGCAAAGCAAAATAAATGAAATAAAAGGAAACTAGACCATGTATTATACAGAAGGACTGCAGTATATTTTGAGTTACATATGCAATTGGAATTAAGAGATTTGCCCAGAGTTACATAGCTAATCAGTGATAAAAGTGTCTGAGGCCAAATTTGAATTCAAATCCTCTTGATTTCTGGTCTGGTGCTCTACCCACTGCATCATCTAGCTTCCCCATAATGTTTTAAATGTCACATATTTGGTTTCTCCTGAAATATTTTCAGAATTCCAACTACTGGCAGCAATCTAACATGATTTAAAACAATCCATTTGATACTCGATGAATATCCATGTTGAATTCCAATATCTTGAGTTATGGTAGTAAGCTTTCATCACCTCAACTTAAAATAGGGTTATCCTATTAGAGCAATATAAATGAAAGAGAAACAAGCTAGTTATTTTTATGCTATACTCAAGGAATGAACCAGATTTTTAGTAACAAATGTTAGTTCTAAAAGATATTGGCTTTTCCTTTACATTTAAGATTCTTAATGACAGCAATAATTTGAAATGGCACTCTTTAGTGGGTACTGGATCAATGTCCTCATATAATAGGATTAAATTTAACTACCTTTTCCTGCTTCTCAAAAACACCACATCAAATGGAGTATATTAATTTCCAGATCATGTTTTCTTCTTAAGTCATTTCTTATTATATATCTAGGTTCTTAAAGTTTTATAACTACTGGGTCTTCAAATTTTTCAGCATTCCAGATTTTGGCATCATTCTAAAATGAACTGAATCTTTTTACAACATCTTGAATCTGGGATAATTGTGTTGAACTTAAGTATTTTGGTTATCAGAAGCTGAACATCTTAGCTTGAAATAATGCAATCCTTTCAATTCAGAATAACCCATACTAAATGGGAATAAACCATACACTTTAAGTCTAGTTACATAAAATTTTAAGTTGATAAAGGCTGTATTTCTTTCTACTGACTGGTCAGCAGGATTCTAGAAATTTTCAGCAATTTAACATGGATTGGAACTATGTGTCTGATCCGTATTGTGGCATAACTGTACTAGACTTAGGTATTTTATTTAAGTATTTGGCTCCCAGAAATAAGTTTTCATTTCCTTCATTTGAAACTGAACTATGCTTATTCAAAACTAAATAAGCCAAATGTGAATAAACAAATTGATTTGTATAGTCAATTCAAGACATGTATCATGTGTCTAATCATATACATTTCAGTTATTTTTGGTTCCTTCAAATATTCACAGGATAATTACAACTAGCATCAATTTAACAAGAATTGTAATTCTTTATCGGATAGTGACTCAGAGTCTTTCTGTACCTGTATTGAATTTTAGCATCTTGATTTCTAGTAATAAAATGTCACTGTTATAGTTTCAAACAAGCCAAATGGTAATAAATTGTTTAGACCTTATATTATTCCCAGGGAATGTGTGGGGTGGAGAGGGTGGGGGGGTGACTTCTAAAAAGTTATGTTGGATTTCTTTGGCAGGGATTTCAGGATTTTTGTTGATAGGAAACCAACATGAAATGGAATTCATTGGATCAATGTTTTTGGATTAGATTGGATTTATTTTGGTCCTTTGCAAATTTCCACTGCTCAATTTATAGTGCTCTCAGCCTTTCAGAACATACAAGTCAATGGAAAACTAGTTCCTAAACTAGGGAATGTGCCAGATTTCTCATTGAATATCTAAGTTCTCATAGGTTATATAGGATTTCGGTCTTAGCTTGAAATACAGCTATCATTTTTGCATACAGAACAAAAAATAGGACTAAAGCAATTGCTCATGTTCCAAATATTATGTTCCAACAACACATTCCAGGAATGTACTAGATTTTGAGTTACATACTTATATTCTATGTATTACAAATACACACATGCATGTCTTTTAAGCACTGGGAATACTAAGAGATAAGATAGTCCCTGATCTCAAGGAGCTCACAATCTAAAATGGGAAACATATAAGAAGCTGAAAAGCTGGGGAAGGGTTGCCGAGTTGATTTCACCTTGTAGAATGATTTTTCTGGAGAAAAAAAATCAATTCCAGGGTAGGCACATGGGAAATACTAATTTCCAGAATGCCATCTTTAAATAATGAAAAATATGGCAATTCTCCAATATCCATCCCTCTACCCCCTCCAGAGGATACAGCATACACACACACATACATAAGTATCCTATATACTGTATTTATATGTATGTATATGTACACATATGCAATATGTGTGTGTATAGCCTCCATATTACATACACATTTTTCTATAAAACACCTACTTCTATTTTTTACTTTCAGTTTATTTCTTAGTTTCTATTTAAAGTGTTCTAAACTAGGATCCAATTCAAATTACTTTCATTCTAACTAAATTATCTGAAAAGCTTCCAGTTATGCTTATTATGCAACTCATGCATTAAATCACTTTCTTTCTCAATTTTATGCCTGAACAATGCTTTCAAATTAATTCTTTTGTTGGGGGACAGTAAAATAGAATAGGCTAGGAGATTCTGAGTCAAAGCACTTAGACCAAATAAACTTCGAGAGCAAGGAGTCATGATTCTAAAAATAGGAAAGTATATTTGGTTATTAAAAGTAGAAATGCAGAGTCTAGTGTCAGAGAATACAAATGTTTGTTTTGAATAGGTAAACATATTAAATACATCTCCTCTCAAAAAAGAAAGTAGTGAACTACTGGTGCAGAGCATTGCATATGCTATCAGCCATGACACTTGTAAACTGATTTTGTCTAACCAGTTTTTCTTACCTATAAAAGGAGGCTTCAAAGGTGTAGTTTAGGAATAATTGTGATATCAATAAAATATAAAAAAGTTGGGCCAGTGGGACTCCAACTAGGAAGTCTGGGTGATCATGGTAATAAACCACCCTGTAGTTTGTAGTAGACAAACTAGGATGAACAAAGCAGACACTGAGACACAAAAATTAACGTCTATCAGAACACAGAATAGATAATATGGTTAAAGAATGCAATGAAATCACATTTGGATGGGACATACAAAGCAGCAAGAATGAATTTTGATGATAAAGTAACATTTTGAAGCATAGATCCATTATAGATTCACTATCCACCAGTTGTAACTCAGGGAGTAAATGGGACTTTGCCCCCAAAAAACAAAGTTGGATGTGGGGTGGAATTCTCAAGGTAGTGTTGTCACCAAAGTCAGTCCTCTATTGGTCCATGACACTATTTTCCAGCAGTCCCCACTTCCAAGAGGCCTAACTTTCCCACTTTATCTTGGAACATGTTGAATCCTCTGGGGAACACAAACCCCTTTTAAGTTTGGATTGTGCTTCATACTCCCACTGCTCCTCCCCATTTTCTTCTGATTCTTGCACCACAATTCTTAGATGAAAATTTCTGATCCTATTACCTGGAGTCAAAAGGGTCAGAATGTGTAACTGATTCTATAAAAGATAAATAAGCAAAATTGACTAAAATAAGGGAGTGTTCCTCAAAATCTACGTACTTACCACTTTGCTCTTATAGTAATAATTGCCAGAATACTGAGGAAACTTTAGATTTATGACAATCTTAGTGGATTACCAAAGCTTCTTGAAGTTTTCTGAGATTATCCAAGTACATCTTATTCTCTGATATTCACCTTTCATATTTATTTTTCTCCCAATTTTTTTTTCTCATTCTGGGACCCTCTTATTTTTACTTTTATATCTTTCCTTCTTTCCCCCAGTCATCTCTGACCTTCGTGTACATTCTTTAAATTGTCCTTAAATCCTGAATCACAACTTTCCATAACAAAAATAAACCTTTTTTTTCTCTTCATGGCCTTCTCATTATACCTATTCTTCCCATTTTCTTCTTTTCGTTTCCAGATTATTAGTTTCTCCTTTCCCCTTGCTTTAAACCCAATCCCCTGTGGCTAAAACAGCTGTCACTCCTTTAACACTGAATGAAGTTTTGTTAGCTTCACTGATGAGAAAAGGGTGTTTTCAGTTTCCATGAAATTGTTCACAAAGGGTATAGTTCATTAGTTTTGTCTCAGTGGCCATGTACCTCTACTGATTTTCACAAGTGTCTTCCCCAGCAATTATCTGCTCAAAAAAAAAGAAGAAAAAGTGGTACCACATTTTGTGTTCAACTTGTCTGCAATACTGACAGATGGACTGAAGAATTAGCTGGGAGAAGTGTCTCAAATAGCTAAGATATACTCTCAAGAACAATGAGATAAAGGAGGAAGGGAAGGGCAGAAGAGGGGAGGTAACGAAGGACAATGCAAGATTTCTATTTGACATAATTTGTTCTTAATTCATGTAAGACAATTGAAAGCTAATTGCATTTCTTTTTTAAATCTAAAACTTCATTATTTTTATTCAATTTCTCTTCTTCAGTCTAATTTAGCAAGACTACTATTATACATGTCTGTCTCTACAAATAAATGAACTTGAGATTGAAAAGGAAAAAAGAAAACACTATGATCGTTTTAGCAGGTCATATCAAACATGCAGAAAAAAAAATCTGGCAAGACTTATTTTCAAATAAAATGGAAAACTTCTTTGTATTAAAATTATATTCATTAAATATCTAAATAACGTGTTTTGCTTTTTTGTCAATCATTTCAGCTGTGTTCAATTCTTTGTGACCTCACTTTACAGAGGAGGAAACTAAAGCAAAGGAAGTTGTGATTTCCCCAGAGTAACAAAGCTACTAAGACTTAAGGTCAAATTTGAACTCAGGTTTTTCTGACTCCAGACCTGGCACTCTTATCACCATATTACCTAGTTGCTTTTCCTAGTATTACATATGTTACACTATTCTAAGTAATTTTAGTAGAAGTTTGTATTTAAGTGGAATGTTGGTGGGAATCCTACTTCATAGTAAAATGACTATCCTATTATACTGTAAACATAATGCAATTTAGGTGTCCTCTGTCCTAAGGCGGTTTATCTCAATATTAGGCTGAAAATAAAATTGGATCAGGGCATTTTTATAAATTGTACCCAAAGTTGGATCCCAGAGGTAACCTAATCCAACACCTTCATTTTATAGGTAAAGAAATTGAGGCCCCTAGACGTTAATGATTTCTCCACATTATATAAGTAGCATCTTGAAAACGAACACAATTCCTGTGGCTCCAGAACTAATGATGTTTCTTAGACTCTACCATACTGTCTCCAATTTCATAATTAAACATAAATGAACAAAAATCATTGTATAGTATCTGTATTGTTGGATTACACATTGTCCATATACATAGTTTGAAAAGGACAGGATAAGGATGGGAGAAAATGTTCAGATCTGAGATTTTATCAATGTGGGGAAATTTCTCCTCACTGATGCCTGATCATCAACTTACACACAACCTAGTGCTGAATAGTCTGGGGCACTGAG
The DNA here is from genome assembly GCF_048593235.1 of Sminthopsis crassicaudata. Lineage (NCBI taxonomy): Eukaryota > Metazoa > Chordata > Mammalia > Dasyuromorphia > Dasyuridae > Sminthopsis > Sminthopsis crassicaudata. The sequence goes on from NC_133622.1 coordinate 151,539,765, forward strand.
AAATTAAATTTGTCCATGATCACATACATCTAACATATGGCAGAGACTGGTCTTTCTGACTTTACTGAGGCCTCCATGCTGCAATTTAAATTAGATTATTAGAATATAAGCTTTGCATTTCCACAAATGCATTTAAACCAAAAAGGATTTTTTTAAGAATCAGAAAAATATCTTTCATCATTAGCACTTTATATTGACAGTTTGGTTGCTTATCCTGGCAGACATAGTATTAGCTAAGAAAAAAGTGTCTTACTATTTTAAAAAGTTCAACTGCTATGTTAGTATCTGACTTACCTTTTTGTTTCTAATCAAACACAAAAGTACTTTAAGGCTTACAAAGCACTTCATAATTCTCTTTTTACCCTCAGAACGACCCTGTAAGGTGTAATTATCTCCCCCATTTTATAGAAGAGGAAACTGAAGCTGTCAAGAGAGTGACAATTAACTATTTGACATCAAATTTGAATTGTTTTTACTAACTTCAGGACCAATTTCTATTCTTTGTGCCATTTGTTGCCTTATCTCATGGTCTGAGATGTCACAGACCTGAAATGTAGGGAAGGATTATGTGGTCAATTTTTGTTTAAAGGAGTCTTAGGTCATTTGGGTTAGCTAAATAGATTCATGCTTCAGTTTGAGGCAGGGAGGTGGTCCAGAAGAATTGAAACTTGGAGTAAGGCTTTAATTCAAATCCCACCTTAAACTAATTAGTTGTGTGACTGTGGTTAAGTCATTTGACCTCTTCTCAATCTGTCCTTTATATGTAAAATGTGGATAATAATAGCAATAACCTTCCAGGATTGGGAGAGCATCATGACAACACATGTAAAGTGCTTAGCAACTTTAAAATTTGTAATCTTTAGCTTAAAAAAAAAAAAAAAAAAAAGGTCATGTGCCAGCACTGCTTTGTCCTCCAAACTAAAGATTCTTAAAATGTGGGTTGCAATCCCATGTGAGATTGCATAACTGAATGTGGGGATTTCAAAAAAATTAGCAACAGTAAAAGCTTTCAAATATTCCTCCAAGATTTAATTCTTTATGTAAAAATAAACAAGCCATCTCATTAGTATGCAAATTTACTTTTATCTTCAGTAAATGGTAAAATTACATGTATGCCAAAGAACTTTTAAAATAAATCTTTATGATTATCAGTAAATGTTTAATTTGTATACCTATTTTATATACTTATGTATTGGGGTCATGTAAAAATTTCCCAGACAATAAGTTATTGTGAGTTGAAAAAGTTTAAGAAGTCCTGCTATAACCAACTCAAAATATTGTCACTTTTCTAAATTTAATTTAAGGCTACATCAATTAACTGATTTTCACATTTTTGGACTATTTAAAATATGCTAAATAATGGTTATTTTCAAAACATTTAATTTAGTTCAGATTTAGAACTAAAATAGTAATAATAAAAGCTAAAACTTAAGTATTTTAAGGATGGAAAAATGACCTACAAATATTATCTTGATTGATGCTTTTATGATATAGTATTCCCACTTTACTGATGGGGAAACCAAAGTCAAGTTACGTGATTAGTCCAGGGTCACATAGCTAATAAAAATCAGAGGCAAGATAAGGATTCAGATCCTCCTGATTCCACACCTAGATCTCACTCCTCTATAACACTTAGCTACTTCTATAATAGCTGTATCAAAATAACTTTTTCCAAATATCCTATGAATTCTTTAGAGAGCAGGGATACAAAGGAAAAATCATAGGCATTCCACTAAGAAGGGTTGAGTTCAAATACTATCTGAAATTTTCTGTGTGACCTTACGAAAGTCACTTAAATCTCCATGGTACTTGATTTTCTCATCTATAAATGAACAGTTGAACTAGATGGTCTTTGAGGTCACCTAAGGTTCTATGATACTACAGGACCAATTTCAAACAAATATAGTTTAGGATTTTTTTTTCTTGTTTTTAGCTTATTAGTGTTCAACTAATATAATCAATATTTATGTTTGATGTTGTATATACAGATAAAATAAGATTAGAAAATAGATAAATCTTCTTACAACCTAACCTAGGGGGAAAAAAAAGACTTAGAAAATTTTCCTTACAAATTCCTAGTAATTCCAATCCAAAAGATGAACAAGTTCTATCAAGAGAGACCACTTTCCTTCTTTTGCAAATATCTACTTTCATTTAATATTGCTAAATCATTTGAATTAAATTGCTAAATTTAAATACTTTAGCAACATTTTATATTAAAGTCCTTCAATTCTGCATAAAATCATCAGGTTGTCAGGTACTGTCACTACTATCAAGAGGAAAAATCATGAAGTAAGCATGCCTGATTTTTTTTAATCCTTACAACAGAGACTTAGTCCCTTTGGACTTTTCAAGGTCTTTCACATTAATATCAATGTACTAGACCTTTTCTAAATTGCTTTCCTCCTAAACCTTATCTTTCCTGTGCCTCATTCCTTTCAGATTTCTGTTGCCTAACTATTCAGGTAAACTAAATCATACTGGTGTCTGTCCTCAGATACCATGTATTTTAACAGAGACCATACAGAAATGGCTTGTAGCTCAAAGCAATTCCAATTTTTTTTTTGTCTCAACACTTAAGTATCACTAGTGCTTTTATCATGCAATAAAATAAGTGCAGATTTTTTTGTACAAGTGGAGCCCAGTTAACACTTGCAAAATGAAATGGCTTCTTACTTGAGTTGTACAATTTGCCAGTTAATCATATCCACTAGCTTCCAAGCTCTTTTCTGATCCTTTATAATGCATCCTTTCCCCATATCCTAAATCTCCTGCACTACAAACTTCTCAACAAGATGTCAATACATTGATTCAAACTAGTTTCAACAAACATTCCCAGAGTTCTGGGGGAACTTAAAATTAATAACTAAAAAACAACTAGACAGCTTAATGAACTGTGAATATCACTAAACCTATTAAAATTTCCTAATGCAGGAAATAAATTTTCAAGTAAAATCATGTTGACTTTCTTGACAAGAAAGTTAATACCAAAATCATTTTCAGTTAGGACTCAAAAATCATTTTATATCGAATGATAATCTTCTTTACTAGTTTTAAGAATAAAATCTCTTGATTTAAATTTTGTCAATTGTTAATCATTTTCTCCTGAGAGTTTTTCCTACACAAGTTACCCTAATCTTTTGATTAGCAGTTGCCTTTTTATGTTAAGAGTTAGAGGTCTGGAAAAGTTGTGCTAGCATGATCAGTTTATAAATGATGTATTTACGCTTATGCTGCCTGATAAGAAATGTCACAAAATTTTCTTCTCCTACCAGTCTCATACCCATAATGTATTATTGCCAATTCTACTTTCCAGAACTGACTGATTAATCTAGGAAGATTCCTAGGTTAATGTAAAAACTTCCCCCTCAGAGAGAAAGATAAAAACAATTTCAATAAAGGGACATTTTGATCTTATTTCTCCATTCACCACCATCACAGCTGGATTACTGATTTTCTAAATACCACTTTTTTGGTCTTCCCACATTTTGAAAGCTTCTGCCTTTTCCCTCCATTTTGATGCAGTTGTTATAATGGCAAATATATTTTAAAGCAAAATCTTGGTGGAGTTTGAAGCTTCTAAAAAGAAAAGTCAGAGGAACAAACAATTTACCCTATATGTTAAAATTGGAAACTGAAATTCATTGAAGTCAGTGAATATACAATTCAGTTAGTATTTATTGAGAAGCCAAAAGTAAATGGCTCTATATTAAACACTATGTTATTTGAATACAAAACAAGACACAAGATCACTAGCCTCATGAGACTCATGATCTAATTGATACAATAAAGATTAGAAACAATAGGAAGGTTACAGATTAACTTTCAAATATCAGTTTTACTGTTAGAAAGCAGTGGCATTGCTAATCCTAAATTCATTTATAAAATGTACTTGGCTTTGGAATTAACAACACTTTAAATAAAATAATGAAGCTTCAGTGCGAATAAAAGTCACAGTCACAAACACTTAAAAACATTTGTTACTGACTTTTGTTATTATTCTGGGTCTTCTGTTTTTTTCTTATTGTAGTTCGAAGCCTTCTTAAGACCAGTTTGTCAGACAGAAGCATATCATCCTGCTGTTCCAGATAATCCAATAAATTCTCAGTCCATTCAAGAGCAGATTTATGGCTAATATGCCTTTGTGAAATAAGTTCTGTTTCCTCTACCTCCTCATTTTTACTTGAGCGATCAGCTTGGTCTACCTGGCCTTGTGTTCCTTCACTATCTGTTAATACATCATAATTTGGTTCAGTATTTTCAGCTTCAAACCAGTCTTCAATGTTTTCAATATCAACATTTTCACAGCCTTCTGTATGCTGTAAAACGGTGGCTAAGTTAGCTGCTAAAATAGCTCCATCATCAAAGTTCAAACCTATGTTTTCCTCACTACCAGGGAAAAGTTTATTCCATGCTCTTGTAATGGTTACTGACTTTATCATATTCCATGCCCTTGACACTTCATAAATAGCATCTAACACAGTTAGGTTCTTCCAAAACATTTTAAGATCAACACCTTCATCCATGTACTTCTGAAGAAGACCTGCTCGGTAATACCTCTTCAAGGTGGCCAAAATTCCTTGGCTCATAGGTTGAATTAAAGCTGTCACATTAGGGGGCAAATATTTCACAAATATTTTGCCATCATCTGAACTCAAGATTTCTTCATCTGGATGAGCTGGTGGAAAATCCAAAAGCAATACTGCTTTTTCCAGCAACCCTTTGGATTTTAAATTCTTTCGTACCTGTGGCACAAAATTTTTGTCAAACCATTGCCTGAAAACGGGATATTCTATCCATGCACCTTTTTGACTGAAGTAAGAGACAGGGAGGTTGGAAGGTTCAGTTCCTTTAAATGAACGGGGTTTCTTTGCTTTCCCCACTACACAAAGGTTAAGTTTGTGTAAACCAGTGGCATTAGCACAACACATAATAATGATTCTTTCTCTGCTTGACCTGTACCCAGAAGTACTGTGCTCTGTTTCAAAAGCTAATGTCCTTGATGGCAGACACTTCCAAAATAATCCAGTCTGATCAGCACTATATATCTGCTCTGGTTGAAGATTCTCTTTTTCAATAAATTCTCTGAAGCTACAGCAAAATTCACTGGCAGCTGTTTCATCCCCACTTAACTTTGTACCTTGACCAGCAACCTTTGGAATGCCATGCCTCTGTTTAAAACGGGTTAGCCAACCAGATGATGCATTAAAATCACCTTCCATTCCCAAAGCATCAAAGAAGAATTTTGCTTGCTTTGCACAAATTGTTCCAGATACCGGAATCCCCTCATTTCTTTGCTGGTTGAACCATTCTATCATAACCCTATCAAGTTCCTCATAGGTTGATGACTTCATAGACTTGCGTTTGGATACACCACTTGTTGGATCTGAACTATTTGCATACGTTATAATTCTCTCTTTGTTCTTTTTTATATCTCGAACAGTTGATTCACCAATCCCATAAACAACTGAAAGGCGTTTGAAAGAGCTACCTTCTTCAAGTTTCTTTATAATGTCCAGTTTATCTTTAATGGTCAACACCACACGTTTACGCTTTCCAGACATTTTAACTGTATATTTTATACAATGGATAAATGTGATCCTGACCTTATTTATTTCCTGAGTTCTTGGCAATTCAGAATTTCTAAGGCAGCAGAAAGTAGTTCATTGAATTTTAAAGTCCTTGTTTTTCTCCTCTTGACTCCAGAGATAGTGGGCAATGCAAAATATATAAGTTTTTAATAAATGTATAAGCTTTTGATGAAAAGGTTTTGTGAGGCTGGAAAATTAATCTCAAAGCCAAGGAACCTGAGAGGAAATGCTATTTCTTGCCAAAAGAAGATTTTTTTTTTTTTTTTTAACAATTTTCCGAGTTTATGATTATAGCTTTAACCTCTCCACCACCTTCTACCTTGCTGCTTCTCATTTCAGCATGCGCTATCTTCTTGGACTAGGGCTTGGGGGAGAGTCAGAAGGGAATCGGGAGTAACAATGCTTTATTGTTTTCTGCTACAAAGATTTAATGCTGAATTTTCCTTCTCTAACAGAACTCTTAATTTCTCCGCTAGAAAATTTTGGAACAATGACTTGGAATAGATCACTCAAAATGCGCTGAGAATTTTCCTATATTTCTATGTAATCTAAAAGCATGTCAGGTTCTAGTCAAGAAAAACTTTCTAGAGAGGACAGGATTCCTATGGGGGTGATATAGCTTGGCATAAGATTATCAAGTAAGCAGAGCATGTTTCTTACAGGTTATTTGAATGATTTTTGTTCTCTGAAGAGGGGTAAAAAATGAATTAAAAAAATAAAAGTTGAGATAATAGGGAAAAGATGATGTCACCTGGCAAAATGTGCATCAAAGGCAAGTTTGCTAGCACAAGCAGGACCTGCAGGGAGAGGATAAAGGTAGAAAAGACCAATGAGGAAGGAACGTGTTACAAAGATCCAGGAGAAAGGTGATCCTCCGTGGGCCAATTGAGGGAATGGCTGTGAGGGCTGAATACAAAGTCTGAGCCTCCAAGACCTAAAGAAAAACACCAAAAACATTTTTCAAAGTCAGTGTCAGCAGCATTCACGGTAATCATCATCACTGTGTGCAACGACTAACGTACTAACGCTACCACAAATCACAACACTCACCAGCCTGATGCCTACATCAGACTGAGACCACGTTCACGGCACGGCGGGGTGAGTGCAGGGCCCTCGGGTGCCTACCTCCTCCAGCAAGGCAGAGGTCAGAGGTAGAAGCGCCCCAGGCCTGCAGTAACGGCTCTTCGGGGCTCCGCCTCCCCCGCCAAGCTGGGGAAGAAGGGTGGGGGTGGGGGAACAAACAGAATCCTCTTCCGCGGACGCCGGAGACCCGGGGAGAATTCGAGGAAGCTTGCAACGAGTGGCCTCGGAAACCAGTCTGCAGCTAGAGTGCTTCCGCCTCCCCCGTGCGTTAGGCGTTGCGCCGCAGGGGTAATGGAGACTCAGCTTCTGGAAGAGCCGAGAGAGACGCCAGCTAGACGTGGCCGCCGGAGCCGGAAGGCGCTAGATTGGGGGCGCGCGCCTCTGAGGACGAAGGGGCGGAGCTATCTCGCCTCTCTGAGCAGACTAGTGGTCGCGGTCGAAGTACGGGCCCCGCCCAGATCCTGCTGTCATCGAAGGGGCGGGGCTAGAAGGAGGCAACGCGCATCCTTTAGGAACTTTGAGTCAATGAGGTGGAGAGAAGCAAAAGAGGTGTCCTCTAACATATATTAGGCTGGGCAGCTACGGGTGCCAGCGTGCTTCCCGATCGCCCGCCGACTGAGGGGAGAGCTAAAGCTATTGTCAGCGAGGGGCGGAGCCAGCGGCTGAGAGTGCGCGTGCGCACGAGGCCTCACTCCCACCACCCCTGTCTCCAGCTTTGGGATTTTCTGGCTGGTAGTAATTTGAGTGGAGCGATTAGAAGGGGGAAAGACTACCAGAGGGACGTAAGGTTCTGATTCAGCTTCTCTAGCCGCAGAGGTAGGAGTACTGGAGAGTGGACCATAAATGGGAGGAAGGCTGAGAGGGGGGCAAAAAGGGTCTCCGGCATTCTCCACAGCCCCTCCTTGTGGGCCCTTGTGGGCGTTCGTTCAGGAGATTGGCTGGTCCGCAGACCGGCCCCGCGCCAGAAGCATCTCTCCTGCACTGTACAAACTACCCAATCCGCCACCCACGGTTTCTTCTTCCGTTCATAGAAGACGGAAAAAAATCCCCTTTAAACATCGAGGTAGGCCCGAGCCCGCCTCCAAACTGGCAAAGAATGCAGGGCGAACTATAGAGGAAGACACGGCCAATCAGGAGCGTGATTACTGCGTGGCTCTAGCCACAGAGAACTGCGCAGGCCCGGCCCCTTCCTGGAGGTTCCCGAAGCGGCCCCCACACGGCCCGCCTCCTTACGAAACCGCTGCGGCCTGGGAGCCTGCGCTGCGAGAAAAAAGTTCTACGCAAGAACTGTGGCCTTGCAGCCTTCTGGGGTGGGGGGGGGGCTCTCCATGCAGAGCTGTGGAAGGCGCCCGGATGATCACATTAAATCGAACATTTTTAGATCAGCTCCTTAACTTATCTCTTTAAAATTTACTTCCAGAGAAGTGGTAAGGAATATTAGCAAAACGGAGAATGCTGAAATATTGATGCTAGTGGTCGGGGAGCGAGGGTGGACAAAGGATTGATTTCAGTATTCCTAGAATTAGAAACGAACAGTTGTGAAACCTGGGAGAAACTGGTAATAAATATGAATCACTGTTTGACAGAAAATAAAGCATTTTCCCATTAAAATGGAATTACTTGCATTTTCCTGAAAGAGCAAATATTTGGAGATGAACTGTACACTCATTCAGTCTTGGCTTGAGAGGAAAAAGATGGCAGCATCTTTTTTTTTTGGCGGGGAGGGGGTTGTTTTTGTTTTCCTATTTAAAATAATTTGGGGGGGGTTGCTTTTTATTTAATAGTTTTTATTTACCAGATATATGCATGGGTAATTTTACAGCATTGACAATTGCCAAACCTTTTGTTCTAACTTTTCCCCTCCCCCCCCCATGGCAGGTAGACTAATACATGTTAAATATGTCAAAGTATAAATTAAATACAATATATGTATACACGAAGATGACAGCATCTTAATCTCATTTACAAAAGAAAACTTCTAGCCTTTAATTATGGAATCACAACTTGCTTCCTTCTTTTGGTTTGTATGATAGTTTACAGAGTGAAGATTTTAAGAAGATGGAAAGAGGGACATGTTTCATGGTAATTTAAAAGGAAAAAAAACCCCAGTATTATAGATTTAGAGCTGGAAAGGGACCGAAGAGGTCAGTTCTTTCAAATCCTTTATTTTACAGATGAGGAACTGAAGCCCAGAGAGTTTAAATAGGTAGAAGTCAAGATATGAATTTAGATTGTCTGATTCCATTTCCCCCTGCTTTCCATTTTACGAGGTTGGCTTTTTAGATTTTGATAGGCCTATCACTTCTAAACCTCAATAAAGCTCTTCTACAAATTTATGGAATCTAATGACTTTCATTTTTTTTATAAGTAGAATGCTAAGAACCGAGAAAGATATGTTAGAATCCCCATTCTTTAAAACTATGAAAATGCTATATATTTTTATTATTTTATATATATATTTAATATATGTATTAAATATATGAATTATATATAAATATATCATATATTTTATATATATTATTTTATATAAAATTATATTTTATTTCTTTATTTGAGATTTTTGTGTAGAAAGTTGTTCTGGGAAAAGATAAACTAAATGTATTAATTAGGTGGGAGGAAAATTCGTCTTCTGGCAAAGCCAAAGTCTGTTCCTTAACGATATGAGTTGAATCAATAGATCAAAATCTTCACTCTGACTTTATAGGATTTCTAAGATTCCTAGGAAAAATAGGACCTACTTGGAGGGATCACAATTATATTAATTATTTATAGGCTAATGTGAATCTATTTTGTTTTCAATATAGTTTACAGACTTCTCTGTGTTCTTCCATAGTTTACATTTTCTGTAGAGAAAAATGAAGGTGGCCTTGTATGCATTGTTACCTTGAATGACCTGTAAAGAGATGGGGCTTTTAACCATATATGTGGAGATAAGGGAATAGGCATGTTCTAAAATTTGTCAGAGGGAATTCTAATTGGATAAGGGGATTCTAAGATCTCTTTGAGATCAATAAAACTATCTTTTGGGGATATCATTTTCTGGGGATAAAGCCAGAATTGAGAGTTCTGAAATTCTTTGATTTAGTTATAATCTATTAAGGTTTATAACTTACTTGAAATGACAATTTATCTTTAGTCTTTCTAGTACTGTCATTTCAATTCTGTTCTTCCATACTGAAGGGAAAAAAAAATGAGCAAAAGCACTTAGTACCCTGACCACATCTATTCTGCCCTAGTATTCCCTGTCTTTCTGACCTAAAGAAGCATGCTTCCTTATCTGTTTTTAATGGGATTTTATTGTTTTTTTCAGTTGTTCAGAGTTTGAGTAATTTAATGAGTTTATTTGTATTCTTCATAGTTATTATTCCATTACATTCATATTCTATTTTTCCAGGCATTTGCCAAATGTTGGGCATCTACTTGATTCCAGTGCTTTATTACCACAAAAGGTTTTGGTATCTTTTGGATCTCTGTTTCAGTCTCTGACTTTGCTAGTAAGATTGCTGGATCAAAAGGTATGGATAAATTGGTCATTTTCTTGCATAATTTCAAAATGAAATAACAAAAATTATATACACAATAAATAACTGAACATTTCACTGTTCTACCAACAATGCATCAATGTATCTATCTTCCCAGAACTCTTCAAATATTGACTTTTCATTTTTGTTATCATTGCTTATTTATCAGATAAAATGTGAGACCCTAGAATTATTTTGAATTTTTCTTTCTTTTAATGATTTAGAGCAAGGGTTGGCAAACTATGGTCTAAGAATCAAATGTAGCCTGCCACCTGTTTCTTTTTGACCTGTAAGCTAAAAATAATTTTAAACTTTTAAATCTAATAAGATAATATTTTAAAATGAAAAAATATTTTTTATTTCTTAGACCATACAAAAACTGCTGATATATTGCATTTGGCCTATGGACCATAATTTGCGAGCTACTCATTTAGGACACATTCATGTGGTTACAGATGGCTTATGATAAATATTTGTTCTGGTGATGAATATTGAGTTTCTTTCATGAAAAATTCCTCTCATTTAACTCAGTGTCTGACACAAAACACTGAATATTTCATGATTGTTGATTATCCTGAAAAGACATTTTAATAATTTCCAGGTTTTGTAACCAACAAAATGGAGGACTAGATATTTTCTCTGATCCTTACAACCTTCAAACTTCTCCAAAATAGAAATTACGTACCCAGAGATAAAGCAATTTCAGTCTCTATCTTCTAATATACCAAGAACCTTAACAACATTTAATTTCAGTGAATTAACTGTGGAGAAAGCTAATCTCTACTCCCCCTACTAGATTCTTCCACAACAGCAGTGTGCAAACTAGCCCACAGACTTGCAACAGGATTCAAATGCACTCCCTGACACCCCATCACACCTCCCAGTTCCTTCAAGATCCAAATAAAGGAAAACACCATTAAGGAGTATCCTGGTAGAACTATTCCAGAAAACTGAAGAACAGAGGGAACTGGGTCAGAACAAGGGTGGCTTAGGGCAAAGGTGGTATAGAACTATGTGTTACTCCATTAAGCCTGAGGAAAAGATGTCCACTGGAGCCATTTTTGCCCACCCACGGATCAGAGGCCTAGACTGCTGCAGCATGGAAAGAAGCTGACACAGCTTTGAGATCCAGAAACTATCATCAAAGAGAAGGAAGGTAAAAAGTGAGCAACTAGGAATTTTTCTTTTTTCTTTTTTCTTTTTTTTTTTTTAATAAAAGATAAAATTACCAAAGATCTCAGGGGGACAAAAACTCATTTAAACACCTTGAGCATAAGTAGACAAACCAAGAGGGAACATGTTAGAACACCATGGGGAAAAAGATCTACAGGTAAGTGGGGAAGAGTTAAAGTATCTATGGATATGTATTACAAGACAAAAGAAAATGAATCAATATTTGCTGAGGCCAAGGACCCAAGGAATTTTTAAGAGAACATGAAACCAAAGCACAATGTTCTCAAAGGAATAAAAATTGTGAAAGCAGAATTTATGGCCTTCACAGCTGAAAACTTGAATCTATAGTGCCATGTCTTACCAAAAAAAAAAAAAAAAAAAGACAAGACAACTGATGGGAAATGCAAATATATTGAAATGAAGGACTGTCAGGAAGAATTGAAGCAAAGGGCAATAACATTAAAAGAAAGGATGTTCTCCATACAATTAAAATATATCTCTCAAAGACAGGACACAGTAAGAACCTAAGGATTATAGACCTCCTAGTATATAAATAAGAAAGCCTGAACACCATAGTGCAAGAATTAATGCCCAGAAAGACAGGCAATGTCTAGAACTTGATGCAGAAATCAATGAACCTATCCAAAGAATTGGTCTTCTCTAGTGTAGGGTAAGAAATAAGGAGAGGCTTAAAATGTCACCCCCCCAATTTTTTTTTAAATACAAAACTCTTCCAAAAAGAAATACACAAGGGACTAAATTTAACAATTCCAGTAATATATGACAAATTTTACAAGTGACTAGGAGAATGACTTTTAAATATAAAGAAAAGGAAATTTGACTAGTACAAGATTATTTTGTCCTACCCCAAAACCACAGGAAGGAAAAGAATATGCACCAAAGAGCAAAAGAGCTTAAGATGCCCAGGATAGACTACTTTGCAAACCTGAGGCTACTCACAAATGAAAAAAGATCACTTGATGGGAGAGAGGGGACTAAACATTATAAATATTACAAGTTGGAAAAAAAAATGAGCCTGAAGAAACTTTGCTTCTCAACCCAGACAACAAGATAGATATATGCAGCAACCAAAGACAAAAACAAAGTAACAGAAACATTTGTCAGATTGTCTTTTAAATATATACTAGGAGACAGGGATAAAAACAAGTCAAATGGAAGTGATGGTGAAGAAATAGTCCTGAAACATCAGGGAACTGAACCTTATAAACACCCCACTTACAAATCAATTAGAGCTCTTTATAAGACAAAATTACTGCTTGGGAGGATACATAAAGGAGCAGAGAATAGGGAGAAGTTAAAGAGAAATGTATAGTGTACTCTAATCAATTCAAAGCCTAACGATGAATGGAAGACAACTCTTGAGAAAAACAAACCCTATAGTGTAAAGGGTGAGGAGGCAAAGGGAAGGATTAAAAGGGATAAAGAAAGGAAGAAACCTGGTTTTACTGTTGGTCAGGCAGGAATATGGTGTTGAGAGAACTCCTTTTGCCATGAGTAAAAAACAACCAGAACTTTTAATGACTACTGAAACCCTAAAGGAGTTTATATTTATATAGCCCAAAGGAGATAGGCCAGGGAAGAAATGTTGAAGCAAATGGGAAAAAAAGAGGGCAAAGTTCAATACTTAACTCCACATCAAGAGACATGGGAAGATTACTACCATAAGGCAACAAATTCTCTACTACCTACAAAAATCAGTGTTTTTATGAATGAGGCATGACAGACAAAAGGGAATAAGAGCTATAAGGCAATAAAAAGTTTATAAACTCTTTTGAAGAGGGTACATAAAATAAGTGGCTCAAAAGTTTTAATTTAGAATAAAGAGAATACAGAGCATAAAGAATATAGATAATACAAAGGAATACATGCAGAAAATAAAAACACACATATATTACTAATTATATTTTAGCTTACTCTATTTTAAAGCAACTTTAAGCCTACCACTTTGTTTCCCTTACTCTCAAAGCCCTCTCCTATTTGTTCCTTTTTTCTTGCTGTTATCCAGGTATTTAATTCTTTTTCATTTCTTACTTATGTAGAATGCTCATCTTTCTCTTTAATCTGTTTTTTAGTTTTTAAATGTTTATTTTCTGTGTCTATTTCTAAAAAGGATTTATATTCCTCATTCACTTCATCATTTATCACTTATATTTATTTTTATTTTCTGCATGTATTCCTTTGTATTATAAGAAAAGTGTGTTATATATTTTCTTATGTGATGTATCCAAGTTTAATGTAATCTCAAGGGTAAGGACTGCCTCACTTTTGTATTTATATCCCTATCACTTCATACAATGCTTGACATATATTAAGTACTTAAATTATCCTTGATTGATTGGTCATTTGATTGATTAATAGCTCTACTCAGTAGGAAGTTTTTCTTGACATGAAAGCAAAATCTTTATCCTTGTCTTCCTTCTCAAGAACCAACCAGGAAAAAAACAATCTACTCCTCCCTGTTGTAGCTCTTTAAATATCTGAGGGTACACCATGTCCCTCAAACATTCCCAGTTCCCTCCAATTATATTTTCCAGCTTGTCAATGTCCTGCCTAAGATAGAGCACCCAGAATCCAACTCCATGCTTAGATCAAGGGTTCTCAAACTACCGCCCATGCAGCCCGCTGAAGACATTTATGCTGCGCTGGGTTATGGCAAATGGGCTGAGGGGGTGGAGACAGAGTGTGAGTTTTTGTTTTTACTATAGTCCAGCCCTCCAACAGTCTGAGGGACAGTGAACTGGCCCCCTATTTAAAAAGTTTGAGGACCACTGCAGATGGTATCTGACTAGGGCATAGTCTCACCTCCATGCCTTTTTTTCATGCAGATTAAGATTATGTTGACTGGGTTGGGGGGAGTGGAAGGGCTGCCATGTCACCTGCCATAATGTCCAAACAATAAAAGATCTCTGGCATACTAGTTGGAGTCTCTCTAGAAGATTTATGAAATTCCATCAAAGAATGAGAATTTGAGGAATCAGCATCTGCCTCAGCAAATACAGAGACTTCACATCTAAGCTGCAACTCTACTACTGCATTATGAGTTCCCTCTCCAAAGCACTCTTACCTAAACATCACTACTGTACCTAGATAATTTTGATCTATTAGAATGTTGCTGCTATTGTTGTTTGTCCTCTGTCAGTGACATCTTGACTCATTTGTAAATTGGATTTAAGTGAGGGAGTTGCACAAATTTATCAGTTTCATTCTCCTTTCCAGGGTCATTGAAGTTTAGTAGCAAGACAAAAATCAGTATGACTTGGCAAGGTCCCAGAATGAATTGGATGACCTTGGTGTCTTCAATCTCTGACTAAATTCTAAGCATTCTCTTTTAGCTTTAGTTACTTTCATGGCTGTTGGAACAAATTGCTCTTGTCCATGCTGGGGGAAGTCTTCATTTGCTTGGGGTAGACATTTCCCAACTCACCAATGGTTTTAAGGTCTATTGGTTACTCTCAGCCCAATTCAGCCATCTGCAGAGATAGTTTACCAGGGTGTGGTTGCTGAGCATGCTATAGCTTCTTGGAGCTACAGAGGAGAGTTGATGCCAGGTACACACCAGAGGTAGATGAGCAGCCTTGAAAAGGACTTAGGAAACTCTCACACCAGAGGCACTGGTCCTCCCTGAATATGCCACACATCCTAAATGTTTATGAATCTACTAGAATATGAACTCGTTGAGTGCAGGGACCATTTTGCTTGCTTCTATTTGAATCCTCCACACTTCGCACAAAGTAGTAAGCACCTGTGCTTTTTTAGTCATTCATATTAGTATCAAACCCTAGCCTTTGAGGTCTTCCAAAATCTTTCCCATCTTATTTTTTATTCCTTTCTCCAAATGTTCTGCAAACCCATCAATCCAACTGTAATTTCTAAAACTAATGTTTAATGTCTTCTTGTTGTTCAGTCATTTTGAATCATGTCAAATTCTTCATGATCCTTTTTGGAGTTTTAGTAAAGACATTGGAGTGGTTTGTCATTTCCTTCCCCAACTCATTTGACAGATGAGGAAACAGAGGCAAACAGGGTGAAGTAACTTGCCTAGGGTTATAAGCTAATAAATGTCTGAGGCCAGATTTTAAAATAAAGTAAAATACCTGGAAGCATACTATCATTTCCAGAAGAGCAAAAAAATTCATAATTTGGTAGTAAAACATCTCAATACATAGAAATGAAGGGTGATATAAATTAAATTTTCATAATTTTAAATGTAAATGGATTAAATAAGCCAGTAAAATGAAAAAAAAATGATAGCTTGGATAAGAAAACAAATCCCACAATTTGTTGCTTACAAAAAATTTTTTTTTAAAAACAAAGATAGACACAAAATAAAAATGAGGGACTGGGAAAAAATTTCACCATGCATCGTGAATAAATAAGTTGCCTTTATACTATCAGACAATATAAAAAGGGATAAACAAGGAAACAAACCTTAGATAATATTACTTAAATACTCCAAATACCTTAGGATCCAAATTCATAAAGGAAAAATTAAGAGAGCTATAAAAAGATACAGTAACAGTAGCAATAGGAGATTTCAATGTCCCTCTCTTAATTTTGGGTTAGTCAAACAAATGTGAACAAAAGGAAAAATATAAAATTAAATTGCTGAAGAAACTAAAGCTAAAAGACATTTATCATCTTCTAAATGGTATTATTAAACTATATGGCTATTTCTCAGCACTACATAAAACTGTTACAAAATTTGACCATGCACAGAGATATAGCAAATATTTTTTTAAAGACAGAAATAGATTTCTAGAGCATAATGTGTAGAATCCAGTGATCCCTACAGGTTTTTGAAGTCCCACAGCAATAATGCAATAAAAATACTAATCTATTCAAGAATCACAAATAAAAGATCCCTAGTTAGAGGTTTAATAATAAAATCCTTTAAAAAAAAATGAGAACAAAGTATGGAAATATTATGTAAAAGAAAATGATGATGAAAAACACCAAAATTTCTGAAATGAAAGCAATAATTTGGGGGGGGGATCATATCCCTACAAAAACACAATAACAAAATAGAAAAAGAGGATGAAGGAACTAAATTGTCATTCAAAAAATTAGCCAACATATACAAACATAAAATAAGCACAAAAAAAGAATAATAAAACCAAAAGAAAAATAAATAAAATGGAACATTCTCCCCCCATAAATCAACACCTAAAAAAAACCCCCAAAAGTATTCAAATGATAAAACTAAAATATGGTTCTTTTAAAAGACTATTACTATTGATGTATATTTAGCCAATTTGATTTAATAGGTGGAAAATTAAATCAGTAAAATAGTAAATGAGCAAGTTGAAATTACAGCAGAGTCAGAATTATTACAGATATATTTGTCTCACAAAAGGATTTTGCTAAGTTGTTTTCCTTCATAGTGTTTGAGAATTTTTTTGGTGGTATATGTATTAATATCCATGAAAGTTTGATTGAATTATGCTATGAAACAATTGCTTTATAGCTAGTTCTATTTCTTCTTTTGAGACTGATTTTCTTAGGATATCTATTTGATATTCTGTTAATATGAATATTTTATATTTTAAAAAACATTCTACTTTTTTGTCCTATATTTTATTATATATATAAAACTATATATAAATAATTCTAATCACTTAATACCTAAATAAGGAAAGGATAAAACACAATATATCAAGATCATTAATAAAACAGCATATGCCAATATCATTAATGAATGTTAATTAAAAATTTTTAAACAAGATTGTATCAAACTATGCTAAACATAAAATCATTCATTATGACCAAGTAATTCTGATGTGTTGAAATGGTTCAATAATAGGAAAACAATTGACCTAATTAATGATATTAAAAATAAAAATATCCCAAACTAAATTATTATCTCAGTAGATGTGGAAAAAGCCTTTGGTGAAACACAATACTCATTTATTCTATTAAAAACACCCTACATATAATATCAACAGATATTTTAATGTGGTCAAAAGTAATTAAAACCAAAAGCAAGCATCAAATGTAATATAGCTTCACCAGAACTTTTCTAGTAAATACTGGAATAAAACAAGAATGCACACTCTCCCATCTATTACTTGATGCAGTTCTGTAATACTAGAAATAGCAGTAAGAACAAAAAAAGAAAATAAAGGCATAGAATCACGTACCAGAGACTTTTTAAAAATTATTTTTATAGGAGGAAAGGTAATAAAATGAAAGAGAAACCTTAAAAAATCTTGATATGGTTGTAGAAACCATTTTGTATCTCATATTTGAATTTTTGCTTTCTCTTTTCTTATGCTTTTATTCTAAGCCTTAAAGTCATCAAATCATTTGGGCTTTTTGCTTTTCTTTTTATCATTGTTCAGAAACATTTTTTGTATTGATCTGAAATATGATTCTTTGAAATTTCTATTTACCCCATTACTACCATTACTTTAAGACAAAGCAAATTAAATAATACCTATAATTCACATAACAATTTTTCAAATTTAACTAACAATAATGAAACAATAAGGTTTTTTTTCTCTTCCTTAAGATGTTCACAAAAACATTTTCATCATAGTCATCACTGTCATCACCATGATTATTGGCACATAGAGTGCTTTAAATTTTGCAGAACCCTTTCATAAATTACCACATTTAAGTCCTTACAGTCCTTACTCCTCTTTAGACATGAAAGTATTAAAGCTGATTTGGGTTATTTAATGGTTTCATGTTCATACAATGTTCTAAAATGTGGTACACTTAAACTGAAGACTTCAGATGTAGTTTGATAAAATACAATGAGGTGAATATCATAGTATGGGCAGAAAATTACTCCTCAGAATTAAAAGGTTTTTATTTTATTTTATTTTCAGCTCAAATTCTCTTTTCTTGCACCTCCCCTACCCCATTTGTATTGAAAAACAAAACCTGTTAGAAACCCAAGCAAACCAAATTCTTAACATTAACTGACATTATGTGTTTGTATATGTACATATATGTGCCTCAAATAAATCAATGACCTTTCTATGTGGAGGTAACCATGTGTCATCATGAGTTTTCTGGAAGTGTGGTTGATTACTGTATTAATCAGAGATCTTAAGAATTCTAAAGTTGTTTGCCTTTACAGTCTTGTTGCTATTGTATGAATTGTTTTCCTAGTACTTCTTACTTCTGCACCATTTGTTTGCATTTGTTTATATAAGTTCTTAAGTTTCTTTGAAATCATTTACCTCATCATTTCTGACAGTACAAGAGTATTTCATCACATTAATATATGATAACTTCTTCATCCATTCTCCAACTTATAATCACCCCTTTGGTTTCCAATTCTTTGCCATGACAAAAAGATTTACTATAAGTACTTTTATGCTTAGGGGTCCTTTTCTTCTTTCATTGCTCTCCTTTTTAATCTAGACTAGTAGTGATATTGCTGGATCAAAGGGCATTCACTGTTTAGTAGTTTTGGGAGAATAGTTTCAAATTGCTTTTCAGAGTGACTGGACCAGTTGACAATTCCATAAAAAACAGTTGTACCTTTTTTCCAGCATTTATCATTTTCCTTTTTTTTGTTAACTTTGCCAATTTGATGAAATAAAATTGTTTTAATCAGTTTCTCTAATTTCTCTAATTAGTGATTTAGAGAATTTGTTCATATGGTTTCTTGATAATGTGTTTCATCCTCTGAAAATTGCCTATTCATACATTTTGACCATTAGTTGAGGGGTAGTTTTTATTCATATAAATTTGAATAAATTCATTATATGTCTTAGAAATACATATTTTAAAACCTTTATCAGAGAAACTTGGAAGGGAGTAAGATGTAAATAGAGTGGAGAAATGGGAGGGAGGGAGGTTATAAAAGCCTTTGAATGTCAGGATTCTATATTTGATCCTGGAAGCAATAGGGAGCCATAGAAGTTTATTGAGAAGAGAGGTAACATAGTTGGATCAATACTTTCATAGCAAAATGGAGACTAGAATGTAGTGTGGAAAGATTTAAGTCAGGCAGATTTAGTAGCAAGCTATGAAATATTACAAGCATAAATGGATGAGGGTCTCAGAGTAGCAGCAGTATCAGATCTCCATCTCTCATATTCAGGAGATATTGCAAAGGTGAAATCAAAAGACCTGGGGAAAGTAAAGGAGGAAAGTAAAGAGTTGAGGGTAACACTTAAGTTGCCAATTTTACAGATTGGGAGAATGGTATTGCCTTCAACAGTGATAAGAATATATATCTATATATTCTATGTAACAGGGAAGTTGTGAGGGAAAAGAGAGTTTGGGGAAAAGATAATTAATTCAATTTGGGTTGTATTGAAATTAAGGTGTCTACTAAACTTCCAGTTTGAGATGTCTAAAAAAAATGAAGTATGAGATTCGAGATCAGCAAAGAAGTTGCAGCAGGATAGAAATATTTGGAACCCATCAACTGCTTATTAGATACCTCAAACTAGAAATCCATTAGAGATCTTAGTCAACATCTCCAAAACTAAATTAATTATCTTTATTTCTAAGTACTCCCCACCTTTCACATTTTCCTACTGCTATCAAGAACACCACCCTTCTCTCAGTCCCCAGGCATACAGCCTAGATGTTATTTCTTTCTCTCTCTCTCTCTCTCTCTCTCTCTCTCTCTCTCTCTCTCTCTCTCTCTCTTTATATATATATATATATATATATATATATATATATATATATATATATATATACTCTCTCTCTCTCTCTCTCTCTCTCTCTCTCTCTCTTTATATATATATATATATAAAATCTGCCCCCCCACATCCATATAATTTGTTGCCAAGGCCTATAGGCCTATCGATTTCAACTTTCTAGCATCACTTAAATATGCTCCCTCTCTCCTCTGATAGTACCATTTTTCTGGTAATCCCTCATCACCTCATCCCTGGACTGTTGCAATAGCTTAGACTGGTGGGTCTGCCTGACTCAAATCTTTCTCCATTCTAGTCCATCCTCCAGTCATCAAAGTGATTTTTCTGACCATGTCATCCCCCACTACTCCATAAACTTCACTGGTTCCCTCTTGCCTATAAAATCAAATACAAAGTCCTTTCATTAGTATTCAAATCCCTTCATAACCTGGCCCCTCTTACCTTTTAAGTCTTCTTGTACCTTACTCTCAACCATGTGCTTTTCAATCCTGTGATATTAGCCTCCTGACTTTTCCACAAACAAGGCCCTCCATCTTTTGGCTCTGCTCATTGTTGCCATACATGGAATGTTCTCCTTTCTTATCTCTGCCTCTCCCCCCCCCCCCCTTAATTCCCTGGCTTTCCTGGCTAAAATCACACCTATAATAGAAATCATTTTGCGGGGCAGCTAGGTGGCGCAGTGGATAGAGCACCAGCCTTGAATTCAGGAGGACCCCAGTTCAAATCTGGTCTCAGACACTTAAAACTTCCTAGCTGTGTGACCCTGGGCAAGTCACTTAACCTCAGCCTCAGGGGGAAAAAAATTAGAAATCATTTTGCAATCTCTCTTAATTCTATTGCCCTTTCTCTGTTGATTATTTCCCATTTATCCTGTATATAGTTTGTATATACATAATTGTTTTGCATATTGTCTTCCCCATTAGATTTTGAGGTCAGAAACTAAATTTTTTTTTCAGTCCCACTGTTTAATAAAGTATCTGACACATTTGGGACTTATATTTATTGACTGAACTTCAGAGACAGTGTAGGCTAAAGGACAATATTAGAATTGTTACAGAGTTGCTGGGGTTGGAAAGTAGGTCCAGTGTTAATTTGGATATTTGGGTGGAAACGCAATGCTATTCTGGGCACAGAACTACATAAATTCCCAAATAAGGGAACTATTCCTGACACAAGTAGTTCTCAACTTGTCAAAATGATGTTTTTCCATCTCAAGGTAAGAGATTTCCCCCCTTCTCATGAACAGCTACATCATTATGTATGCATCTTAACTGCATCAAGTTCTTATCAAGTATTCACCCTCTCAGAAGCCATGTCTTTGGCAAATATGTGGTACCCTGGAAAAGGGAAGGACTTTTTTTGTGCAGTGGCTTTTTATAATTAGTCTCCAGGAAGATTTACCTGATAAGAATGGCTTGTTTAGGGGGATAGTTCTGGCTGATCTGCCTTGACCTTCTATTCCTTATATTACCTCAGCCTCAAGGTTCTTGCCCCATCAGAGGGCTCCATATACCCCTAGAGAAGTAGCTAATCCCTTCACAATTGATAAACTGCTTTTCCTTTGAGATTGTTCTGGAAACTCCTTCCTATAAAGTGCTTGTGTGATCAAGGAGTGTTGTTGAGAATTATCTAACTTTCTATTAGCAGAGAGGAGGTATAACTGTTGTCCTATAATAACATTGGTTGTGAATATATCTAGTAGGAAGAAAATCTTTTAATTGATTTAGTGGTCAATCCGAGTCACAAGAGGAAGATAAGGGAGTCCTTATTTAGCCACTATGGAAGAAAATAGAGACCTCTAAGGAGGCTAAGGTTTTGTCTTTTGTTTTGTTTTGTTTTTTTCATTGTGAATCATATTTTCCAACCTCTATAAGTATTTTTATGGTGATACTTTTGCTTATAATCTTCATTAGTACTATACTATGAAGTGACTAAATGTCCCATGAAATTATTTCTTGTTGTTTTTGAGATGATAAAACCACTTCTGCCTACTCTTTGACCCCAAAAGAAAATTCGTGATCCATCTTTCAAGTTAACTTGAAACTTTTTATACTTTCTAATTTATTACAAGAATGCCAATTATTTGTGCGATTTAATTCTTCCATATACAAAGGCAATAACATATTTAATGCCCATCATATGTTACAGCATTTGTGCAGAATGCATAAAAAGACACAAACACACAGGTAGTAAATAAGGGACTCAGGAATCACTACTAGGTCCTCTGATTCCAAATTCAACTATTTTTTCTATTGTATTATATCAACCTTATATATAGGTATAAAGAAGAATGGTGAAATGTTTTAGAAAATACAGCATAGGATCAAGATACCAAAAAAACCAAAGGTTTGTAGATTCTAAAAAATCTTCATGCTTATATATCATGGATATATTCTTTGGTGATTTTTCCTCCTAATCTGGCCTTGATTCAGGCTTCTAGATAACTTTGCTGTCATTTTTCCATGATGCTACTTAACCTCTATCAATTAGTCATCATTTTCATCTTTCCCCAGCACAACCTTGGACTCTACCTCTGGTTTTGATAGGTAAGCTTTTGGCATATTTTTTTTGTTTTTGTTTTTTTTTTCCAGATGCAGGCCTTCAAGCCACTTCCTGGCCATATCCAAATGATATTTGCCACCAAAACACTTTATACCTTCTCTTTGTGTGGTGTATTTCTCCATCTGAGTGTAAGTTCCTCAAGAATTTAGCCCAATACTTGGCATGTAGAAAATGCTTATAAATGCTCTTTCTATCGATCATCCATTCATCTATATCTATCCATCTATCAATAATTGTCTATTTATTCTATAATGACATCCAGATGTTGAGTTTTGAAGCATTAAATAACATCATGAAAAATAAAATTGATTGTAGAAGTTATTTCCAAATTGAGGTAGATTTTGGGGGAGATGTATTCTGAGAAGATTATGGAGTAGATTAGAAATTTCAAGACTCTTCAGATTTACTCCAGAGACAGAAATTTGCCATATAATTAATGTAAAGCAGCAAAAATAAAGGGGTAAAGCATTTTTCTTTCTAAGACAACCTGAGAGACTTCAGAAAAGATAGGACCTCCAAAGGTGAGGTTTGACCTAAGTGAAGTACAGACCAGGCCAACCCCACTGAATCAACAAATGCAGGTTCTGTCAGGAAGCAGACTCACCTCTGCCCTCAGCATCTCTGTCAGGAAGCAAGCCAGGCCTCAAGAAATTTTGTTTCAATTTTCATCTCAGCCATGACCTCAAGAAATTTTACCTTACATACTTTTGCCTCAGAACCTTAAGAACTTTCACCTCACAAGCTTCCACCTAAAGAATAGCACTTGACTGAGTGGAAAAAGAGTGAAAGACCCCCACAGTTTCCAGAAGTCAGCCCTGGATGTGCTGAACATGGCTGTGGGCAAGGAGGACCAAACACATGCCTAGTGGTTTTGATATTAGTACCACAGGGAGCAAGAACATTTTTGGGACAATGCGATGGGGAGGGGCTCTAACCATGACTTAGGGGAGAAGAAGAGTTCCTGAAGTTGAGCATCAGAAAATAACTATAAGGAACACCTGAGACTTAGAACAATAATCCACAACTGAGAATTAAAACTTGATTATAATAATAAGCTACTAAAAATAAAACAAAAGAAAAATAAATGAACAAAGGAAAAAGAACCTGACCATAGATAGCTACTGTGGTGTAAAAAAGATTAAAAAAAAGAAAAAAGTCACATCTACCCCAAAGAGCAACATCATATGGTCATAAACCCAAAAGGAACTCTTAGAAAAACTTTTGAACTCAAAAGGCAAATAAGAGAGACTGAAGAAATATTAGGAAAAAATAAAAACAATTCAAGAAATTTATGAAAAGAAAGTTAACCAATTAGAAAAAGAGATTCAGAATCTTTTAATTTTATTTATTTATATCTTGTTGAGATATTTGAGGTTAAGTAACTTGTCCAAGGTCAACACAGCTAGGAAATGTTAAGTGCCTGAGGTTGGATTTGAACTCAGATCCTCCTAACTGCAGTGCTGGTGCTCTATCCAGTGTGCTATCTAATTGTTCCTGAGGTTCAAAATTTTAATGAAGAAAATAACTCCTCTGATTGGAGTCAGAAAGGAGGGGCATAAGAGAGCTCCTCCAGATTGTCCATTTTAGGAAGGTATCTATGACAGCCATCTCATTTTTCACCAGGTTGAAGGACTTTATTATATCCCCACTGGCTACATTCTTTTCCCCATTTATACCTCCTTTTATGTACTGTCTTCCCCAATCATATTTTTAACACAAGTCTAGTAGAATCTACAAAAATAGTGCTATTTTTAAGGTGGTAAAAAGTGTAAATCTATTAGGGTATCCATCAATTGGAAAATGATCGTGTTATGTTATATAGATATGATAGAATAATGTTGTGCTATAAGAAATTATGAAAGGGATAGTTTTAGAGAAATCTATTTTATGGGAGAAAGATCTTTTTTGAGTTCCTATGCCAGGTAAATTCTGCAGAAATTAATTTACAACAATGCAGAAATATAGAGATAAAAACCAGTTTTATTAAATCTGAACCATCATTGGGATTCTAGTAAGGCCTCTTATAGAGAAAATTACATCAGAATGAGGGAGAACTTATTCTTTTCTTCTATATTCCTCTTAGACCATACAAGTTAAAGAAAAGACATATCATACTCCTATGTTTCCTTCAATGTCACAAAAGCTGAACAAGACTTATTAAATAGACTTCCTAGGTAAACTAAGTCAAGTTGTAGATTAAATTATATTTAGATTGTTCAAAAATAGGCTGATTGAGGGGGAAGATTTACCTGTTACTCTGACTTATATGAACTGATGCTGAGTGAAATGAGCAGGACCAAGAGATCATTGTACTTCAACAACAATACTGTATAATGATCAATTCTGATGGACATAGCTGTCTTCAACAATGAGATGAACCAAACCACTTCCATTTGTTCAATAATGAATAGAACCAGCTACACCCAGCGAAAGAACTCTAGGAATTGAGTGTGAACCACTACATAGCATTTCCAATCCCTCTATTTATATCTGCTTGCATTTTTTATTTCCTTCACAGGTTAATTGTACATCATTTCAAAGTCCAATTCTTTGCAGCAAAATAACTGTATGTATGTATATATATATATATATACATATATTGTATTTAATAAATACTTTAACATATTTAACATATATTGGTCTACCTGCCATCTGGGGGAGGGGATAGGGAGAAGGAGGGGAAAAATTGGAACAAAAGGTTTTGCAATTGTCAATGCATTACTCATGCATATATCTTGTAAATAAAAAGGTCTAATAAATAAATAATAGGGGTTATTACAAAAAAAATATTCTTTCTCTGGTTTTTTATCTAAGGAATGTTTTGTGGGTTTAATTTAATTTTCATATACAATGGGACACATTTTAGTCAAATAGGGTTAACATTAACAGAATACAGGCTTTCAATTTCCAAAAAAATTACAAACAGCATGTCCTTGAATCCCAAATAATAAAAATTAAGACAAATTAAGAAATCTAAAATTCCCATTATGTGTGAGAAGACTTCTTTCTATTGATACAGAGTGAAATAAACAGAGCCTGGAGAAGAGTTCATTAAATAACAACATAGTAGCAACAAACAGCTTTGAAAAATTAATAGGTCCCCAGAACTAGCTCTGAAAATAACTGTATGAAAAAAGCCTGAAGCTTGGAACAATGCCTTTCAATGAACAATGAACAATGCTCAGATGAGCAGAACCCAATTTTAAAATGAAGTTTAAAATCCAGATATAAACTAGAAAAGGGTAAACAACAACAACAAAAAGCCCTTTATCATCAAAAGGTACTACAGTGGTAGGAAAGATCATGACATAAACTCAAAAGATGCAACAATGTAAAAATACTACAAATAAAAACTCAAAAAAAAAATTTTAATTGGATCCAACAAGAATTCCTGGAAGAATTAAAGTCATGAGTGGTAGAGGAAAACTTGGGAAAAGAAATAGTGGTGCAAGAAAATTATTTAAAGAGAATTAATAGCTTGGCAAAAAAGGCATAAAAAATACTGAAGAAACTTAAAATCTTAAAAACCAAAATTGGCCTGATGGGTTAAAAAGACAAAAATAATTTCTTTAAAATGAGAATAAGCAAGTTGAAGCTAATGGCTCTATGAGAAACCAAGAAATAATAAAACAAGTCAAAGAATGAAAAAAAAATTAAAGAAAATTTGAAATATCTCATTGGAAAAACAACTTACCTGGAAAATGAATCATGAAATAATTTAAGAATAATTAGACAGCCTGAAAGCCATAATCAAATAAAGAGCCTGGGTATCATATTTCAACAAATTAGCAAAGAAAACCCCTTATATCCTAGAATCAGAGGGTAAAATAGAAATTGAAAAAATCTACTATTCTAAGAGATGCCCAAATGACAGCTCCCAGGAATAGTATAACCAAATTCTAGAGTTTCTAGATCAAAGAAAAAAAATATATTAAGCAGCCAGAAAAATAATTCAAATATTGTGGAGCCACAATTAAGATCATACAAGATTTAGCAGTTTCTGCATTAAAGGAGCAAAGGCCTTATAAAATGATATTCCAGAAGGCAAAAAATCTAGAGTTATAACTAAGAATCATCTACCAAGCAAAATTGAGTAAACTCCTTCAAGAGAGAAAAAAAAAAATTTAACTTTCAAACACAAAACTCAAGGCATAAGGTAAACATAAAAGAGAAATCCTAAGTGACTTAATATGATTAAAATGTTTATATTCCTATATGGAGAGATAATACATGTAACTCCTAAGACTTTTATTGTTATTAGGGCAATTAAAAAGAGCTTACTTAGAAAGAGTGAAGGAAAAAGGAGAGGAGAAGGAGAAGGAGGAAGAAGAAGAGAGTGAGGAAGAGAGAAAGAGGAAGGGAGAAGTAGAGTGAAGAAAAAATTCTCACATAAAAAGAGCAAATGAGAGAGTTTTTACAGAAAAGGGGATTATAGGTGAGGAAAGTGTTCATAGGCAATGCCCTTTAGATCATCAGAATTGGTTCAAAGAGATAAAGATAATTATGTTTACTCAGTGACATGTAGAAATCTAATTTATTATTGGTGATTTGGAAAATTTTTTCATGGAGTTGTTTTAGTTTGCTAGTCTTTTTTAGAATTGGTTGTTCATATCCTTTCAGTAGATTTCCATTGGAGAATGAATTTTGGTCTTAAGAATTTGTATTAGTTCCCTATATGTCTTGGACATCAAGCCCTTTTTAGATAATTTGGTTCAAATACTTTTCCCCAATAAATCAATTTCTTTTTTATCTACCTCTATTGGTTTTGTTCATGGGTATTTGATCTTCATCATTACTTCTTCAAAATAAATTAAGTAGTGAATTGTGGCAAATCAAAAGAAACAATTATCCATGCAAATATAGAGAACATAATAAAGGACATAAACACAAAGCTTTTAAAAAGTGAAAAAGGATTACTGAGATATTTTTGTCCTCTAAAATTTTCTAGAGTAACTTTCACATTGTTTCCTTTCCTAGGGATTCCATTTCCCATAAAAAATAGCTAATCCTATCAGGATAGTTATTTTTCCTTTCTTTTTCCTACAAAAGGCCTGATACCAATAACCAATATGATATAGTAGAGGACTGGACTATTAGTCAGTAAACCTGGAGTTTGATCTATATTCTGCTACCTAATAAACTTTTGATTTTGAGCTTCCTAAGCTTCCTAAGGTTTAGATTTCAGCATGCCTTTAATGTCTCAAATTCTATAATTCTATTTATGAATGAAAAATATTTAGTAAATTTGTACGTATGCAAAGTGCTAAACTAAGCACATGGAATACAAATTGAAAAGCAAAGCAGTACTTATTCTCATAGTCACATTTTAATGGGATAGAAAACATATATAAAATCTCAGGATACTTGGTGCTTAGTGGCAAAGTAAATGGAAATGAAATCTATTTTAATGTATTTTTATTAATAAGATCATATTTCTAATATTGAAGCATCTGAATAAAAATATAATATTTGAAGCACAGCTGGTACTGCTTTACCCATTCAGAACATCCGTGGCAATTGGTTATTAATTGAGGTGCAGGGATAGCAGACACCTTTTCAGATTCTCCTCAATGATAGCTTCAGGGACAGAAACAGTAAGGCAGGTGGTATAAGGAATATTGCTATGCCTGGCTCTTGGGCTCTTTCTACCAGGATGTGATGGAAGGAGATGATTTGACCTTGACATATTTTCTCTTATCTTTTTATTGGAGTGCTTTGCTGCTTCAAGTATGTGATTTGAGTGAACTGATTCTGATCATTATATATATATAATGGACATTAAAGAAATATACTACTCTTCCCTCAAAAAAAAAAAAAAACCCTCTTAAAAATAACCTATAGGCACAAAGCACTGCCTACAAAAAATTTTTTTTGTTGTTGCTGCTGGTATTAAAGTAAAAGATATCACTTACTTTTCCTTCAAAGGGGAAAAATAACTTTTATCCAAGCATCACTCAGGGCCCAATTTCTCATATAGGAGGAGCTTAATAAATATTTGTTATATTTGTACTACTTGGTGTGACACATTAGTTTCATTACTTTCATTTTAAAATATTGACTTTTCTCTTTGAGGTGATCTGATGCAGAGGATATTATACCTTGTAGCAAAGACCCAGATTGAATGACCTCCCACACTTACTGACACTAATTAACTAAAATGATAACATTTATCATGGATAAGTAATTTAACTTCTCTGAGGTTGTTTCCTAAGTTTTCTTATTTGTAAAAGAGATATCGTTATACCTATAGTACCTATGTAAGGTTCTGAGGTTCAAATGAGAGCGTACAGCTTTCTACAGTGTAGAGCTCTGGGTTCTCCAGGAGATGTCAGTGTAGATTTATGGAATAATGAAATCCAGCCTTCCACTTACGTTTTGCAAAATTTATTATTATTATTATATATATTTTTTTTTAGCTAATTTCCCTCGTAAGCTTCACTTGGCATACTCTTAAGTTACCCTCCAGTTCTTAACTTCTGTTATTCTATGACATGTTTTCATTCCATTGTGGGACTGTGATTTCAGAACTATTGGGAAAAAAAATGTCAATGCTCAGACATTGCATAACTAAGGAATTCATTAATTTCATTCCAAAACCAATACTTTGTTTGCTACCCCTTGACAATTAACTAAAAGTCTCTGATATCACATCTAACTGAATCATGAAATTTGTTTAGTACAATCCATAAAAGACCTGCCTCTACAAAGTTCTCTTTAAAAAACAAACAAAAAACCATTTTGCAGTCTATTTCCAACCTTTCTATGCAACTTCAAGGTTGCCAATGATTTTTTAACTTTTAAATTCTTTTAAGGCCTTTTCTCAGATCTTTTCCTTTCTGACCTGGCTTCAAGTTTTCATACTGTTGATCACTGTCCCATCTAAGATATTTTTCCTCCTTGCTTCTATAACATTGTTTCCTTTCTTATCTGACCTCAGTCTCTTTTCTTAGAATTTTAGTCTTTTCTTGTCCACAAAGCAAGATGATGTCCCCTAAGGTTCTGTTTTAGATAATCTTGTTTTCTCTAATTACAGTCAGTTTCAAGTTTTAATAGTGTTAAAACCTTGTGTGTGTGTGTGTGTGTGTGTGTGTGTGTGTGTGTGTGTGTGTGTGTATGAGAGAGAAAGGTGTGTATAAAACCTGTCTCAGTTAATGAAAGTATGTCTTGCAATCCCTTTCTCATCCTACATATATCTTTTTGGTGGCTTTTTATACATTTTATCACTTTACATTAACGATTTGCTTCTAGATTGAAAATTTTGATAATGGAATATCTATGGGACAGTCTTATTGGATAAAAAAATCCAAAATTATTTAATTAATATAAGAAGATCTCAAGGAAGGAAACCCCCTTTCCCTATTCAGATCACTACTTATTCTATATAATGTTAGAAATTTGTCTGAAGGTGCTGAGATGTTAAATAACTCACTTAAATGTAACACATCTGCTATGTGCTAGAATTGAGGCTTGAACATCCTGATTTCAAGCCAGCACTATGCACAACATCAGGCTGCCCCTCTGTAGAACTCCACATTTCAAATAATAGTTTTATTCTATCAAAATACTATAGTTTTCCCATAGTTGTTTTTTGGCTAAATATAGAGCCATCTTAGTAAGTACATTGCTTTTTATGGTATTTATTTTTTTAAAAAATGATAATATATTTGTTCTAAGGTTGGTCTTGAGTCATATGGTAATCTATTGGCCAAAGGTGTGGTTTCAGCCTTAACCTGCCATTTTATTTGATAAATAAAACCTAAAGAGATGTAAAGTTGATTGATAGTAATAACTACCAATAACTTCCAATAGTTGACAACTATTGCAGTTGTAAAGATTATTGATACCATATTATTTATTACATCATGTGCTTTGTTTGTAAGCTCCAACTACATACAAGCCTTTCAAGTAACCTTAGTTTAATTTCTCTCTACTTTCTTTTTAATAATTTGTAAAATAAAGTTTTATTCAGACATGGACTCATAGTCATAGCTACAGAAGGAAGTTATTTTAAAAGTTAACTTATCCAACTCCCCATTTTACAGTTGCACATCCAAGGTTACACAAAAGGATAGATGGATTTTGAACTCAAGATTCTCTGATTCAAAAGCCACTATCTTTTTACTATATCACTAATGTGATACAGAGTTGATTTAATTTGAAGATTATTTGTAATATATAGAATCTAGGAATAGAAAATATTTTCAGAATTTTTCAATAATATTGCTATTAGTATACTTGCCATAAGGAAAAGAAAAGTAAAATCTGTATTGAGTTGTGATTGCCTTTTCATCCATATATAGAACTACCTTAAATCCTTTATGAAAGATTGATAAATATTTTTAATTATCTTAGAGAGAAACAGGAGTAGAAGAGAACCTAATCATATTGCCTATTACCAAAGGGAATACAATTCTTATTTAAAAAAAAAAACTTAACTGCATTTAGTCTAATATAGTGGGAAAAAGTCTTCTCAAACATTTACCCATTAATTTTATAACAGACAATTTACAGGAAATTTTTTTCTATATTTATACTCACTTCATTTTTACTCATTTCTGTATTGCTTTTTTGTAGTATTGCATTATGCTATGATAGAAAGGACATTTGTTCTGGAATCAGAAGCATTAGGCTTTACTGCTGGATCTCCTATTAATCGTCTATATAAGTATAGGCAAATTGCTTCATTTTGGGAGTATTCGCTTCTGTAGAATGAAGGATCTAAATCATTAACATCCCTTCCAGGTTTAAATACTGTAAACATATGTTTTCTTTAGCTAACTGTTTATATATTCACTTTTCTCAATAAAATTACAAACTCTTAAATTTTCAAGATTTAAATCTTCAGAACTTTCACAGGATTTTGCATTACTCAATCCAAATTCATCTTAGAGGACATAGGTATGATTCCATTATATTTGAGTGATCACAAAAGAAAAGTGGAAGGATCAGACAGAGAAATGCATTTAAAAGGGACAGGAAAATGGGGGGAAATACAGAAAGATATAACACAAGGAGAAATAAAGGGACCAGTGGAGGGGAAAGAGTAGCATTTAAACCTCACTATCTTTTGATCTGGTTAAAGGAGAGTAGAACACACAGATTCAGAAATATTCTTACCCACTAAGAGAAAAAGAGGGGGATCTGGGAAGATGGGAGCAACAAGATGGAGAGTATATTAAGGGAAGTGGTAGTATAAAAGCCAATTTTGAGGGACAAAATAAAAAAAGAGAAGGAAAAAGATGTGTATGACATGAACTCACTCATAAAACAAAAGATAGCAGAATAGATTAGAAACCATGATCAAACAACACATTATTTATAAGAAACACAACCGAAACAAAAAGATATATGTAGAATTAAAATAAAATCCTTAAAATAAGGATTCCAGTAAAGTTTAGATGAAGTAGAAAAAAAAAGCAGGGATAGAAATCATGATCTTAGGCAAAGCAAAATGCAAACTAGACTTAATTAAAGAAATTAAACAGGCAAATTATGTTTTGCTAAAAAGTTTGGTTCATTGAATAAATAGCAACACTAAACATATATATATATATGTCAAATGGCATAGCATCTAAATTCTTATTTTTAACTCAATTTTTACTACCATTAAAAGAGCTTTTATATATATATATATATATATATATATATATATACATATATATATATATATATATATATATATATATATATATATATATATATATTTAAACATGAAGGTCCTTTTCCTCTTTTTTGGGGGGGAGGGTGAAAGCATAGTAGCAATACTATTGGATATGTACATACAAGGATATATTTAATAAACTATACAGTTTAATAGATTTTTAGGCATAGTTCCAAATTGCTTTTCAGAATGGGAGAATGGTTCAAAGCTTCCTCATTGATAAATTTGACAGTTAATTTCTTCCATTCTTTTCTAATTTGCTTATGATGCCACCCCTAGTTTTGGATGATATCTGCACTTAAACACGGAATATAGGGTCTATACAAACCTTATGAACCTCCAGAAATGGGATTGGTTAGAGAATCTTTTGTAGCAAGACTAAGGAGGAATTCTCAAGGCTAACAGGAACTATATGATTAATCCACTTGCTCAATCAAAAATTAACCGGAAAAAAAATCAATATTTCATTGTTTTAAATATTTAAATTTTAAATCGTTTTTACCATCATCTTGCTTAATCCTGCCTGAATTACTGCTAATAAATTGTTTTCTAAAAATGACTTCCTTGTTGCTCTCTGTAGGTGAGGTCAGGAAGGAAATGATGAAGTTAAACATAATCCAAATTAAAAGGGGGTGGAAAGATTTAGAGTGGATTTAAACTATAATGATCAAAAAAAATACTTTCTAGTGGAGGAATGGGAATTGTTTTCACAGATTTCAAGTTGCTTCTAAATTAAAAAAAAAAAAAAAAAAAAAAAAAAGATGAAAAGAAGACACTTCAACCACACAGGATTATTTCATTTCTAGCCAACATGCAGAAAGAACTGCTGCCAAGCAATTTCAAAATACCTTTCCCCCCACAAAGTAACAAAACATCCAAGCAGTGTTATTAGGTGGAGTCTTCAATAAAGTTAGTCACAAAGTCACTGCAGAATTTATTATAGCAAAGTAAAATCCACATCTGAAGAAAATGCTAAAATGGGACAAAAGGAAATATTTTCATTCTTACAGAAATCTAAGAAATCTGTCCCAGAGTATCTCAATAAAACATTTAATTTAAAATTATTGGTCCATGGATATATCAGTTTTCTAGGAGAGATGCATTCTTCTCAAATATTTAATAAAGCACAGCAAAAGCAATGAATAAAGTCAGGGCCAGATGAATTAGACTCTATTTATTAAGCTACCTTACCTTTGTGAGTAAATCAAAACTATTTTAATATAGCTAGTTTTCCCTAGTTCTGTTGTGGGGAAGTTAAGGTCCTAAGCATGTATGAAACAGTTTCTCCTCCCAATGTGATTTCTTTTAAGTATACTCAGAGTGAAAAGAATCACACTGCCCTCACTCTTTTAACCTGGGATCTGAGTGGATGCATCAAAACTTTTGGCTGAGATGTAGCTTTTAACTTTGATTTCCATTTCTTGACTTTCACGGTGGCCATATGCAGCTTCCCTAAGGAATCTGGCATGCCACTAAAGATTATCCAGTTGACAAAGTTATAAGGAAACACAGTTTAAGAATTATCATTACATCAGCAAATAGTCATTCTCACCAAATAATTTGTGGGGACTGATAAATCTTTATATAATCAGATTCATATATTCAGGAGATCTGATATATTGGGATATATTGGGAAAGTACATGGCATATTACAGTAATAATATCACATTGTTTTTCCTAATCTACATTGTACCACCAGAAGTACACCTAATAATAACAGTACATTGGATGAGGAAAATGAAGTGAAAAACCTCAGAACTACTTATATCCCTCTTGTTCTCTTTCATTTTGATTATTAATGCATTCCACTTCTTCCTAAACTCTAAATCCAACTGAACATTGGAGAATTGTCTGTTTTCTGTCACATTGGTATGCAGTACAAAAATTGTGTATTGTTATAAATGAGTACCACTGATCAGATGCCTCCAAAATTTGAAGTATTTCTTATCTATCACCATTTCCAGTGGCTACTCTTTCATGGCTGTATCATTGTTTCTTTGGCTTAGAGTTTCAGTTCAAAGGGTACCACTTGATTGCACTACTTTGGAAAGGACTAGACATTTCTTCCTCATGAATAATCATAAATCATTCTTTTCTCTTTCCACACAAAACTTCAATTAGTTTGCAGGTCTTCTCATAGAGGCTATGAAAGTTATGCCAAAGTCTACGGAAAAGGTTCCAGTGTATCCTTTCCAAGTAGATATTGCTATAGAAATGACTGTTTGATTGGGTATGGCAAACCCTCAACATGGTAATATATCTATATTGGTTAGCTTTTTAGCAAGTGCAGGTATTTATTCTGGCTAGAGTGTCTTTCATTCTCCTTCTGAAACCAAGTCAGAAATGGTTGTCCTTTAGAGAGTTCTCCTAATTCCCCAAGCCCAGACAACCCATCTTCAAGGTTGGCAAATTGTGTGGAGCTCATACAGTAAAAATATACATGGGAGGGAGACCTCTGCAATGAGTAGAACATTCCTGCTAAGTAGATCTAACCTGTATGTCCCCCTCAATTCCCTTCCACAGAAAGGACTGTCACAGAAGGCATGCCATTTAAAAAAGAAACCACTCTTGAGGAACCTCTTTCCCAAATAATTGAGATCTCCAGAAAAGTCCCCAGGGTCCCTCCTCAGTTTCAGCATTTTACTTACAGTTATTGAATGGAAGTTTAGCTTCCTAGTGAAAAAAAAATCCTTCTCTATAAAATTTAATCAAAAAGATAAACCAAATAATGAAAGAAGAGAAAAGTGAAGATCCCAGGTAATCTTCCAACTATTTAGCTGATTTAAATATTTGTTCAATTTTCCGGGGCAAAGGTGGGGTGGGAGGAGAGAAGGATAACAAACAAAGGAGAGAATAAGAGGACTCTCACTGGTGAATGACAGGCTTCAAGAAGCAGAGGCCTGAAAGATAATCATGAATTATACCTTGTCTAGAGTTTGAGATACTTCAGATTCATAATAGTACAGAAGTATGAATGAGCTTTCTTTACTCCACTGTCTTCCATATGAAGATCATCAGAATGGTTCTAAACAGTGCCAGCTTAAAAACTTATGTATTCATAAGAAAAGTTAAAATATACAGATTGCAGTGCCAATTCAACCAGTGGCATTGTCTGAGTTTCATTAGTTAATGTTTTAACATTAACCTTAGTTACCTAACCTGTATATTACTTTTACTGGTTTTCCTGAGTGAACATTGTGTTATTCTTCTACCTTAACTTTATTATAGGTATTATGGATATTACAGGTATTATGGATAGAAAATAATGAGGGAAAAGGTTATTGTTTATATCAGCCTCCTCTTTCTCCCCATTCTATTCCTCCTCCTTTTCTGAGTTCTCCTTTCTTGAGTTCTCGTCCTATATCACCAACTCGAAGCTGGGTATCTCTATCTCTGTATCTCAATAATTTCAAACTCAACATGTCCAAAATGGAATTCATTGATATTAATGACATGTTCACCCCTCTTTGTATTTTTCTATTAAAGCTATTCATTCTTCACTATAATATGTTGGAGATACAAAGACAAAATTGAAAATAGTTCCTGCCATCAAGAAACATGTACTTAGATAAGAAAACACAAAAATGTATTAAAAAAACAAATTTGGGGTAGATGGGTTGGAGGGAAGAATAACTAACATCTGAGAGAAAAAGGAAAGACCTCATATAGCATTTGAGTTGAATAATAATTAGATATGGGAATAGAAAAAGGTGACTATAGGTGCTTATAGTTTGAAGAAAAATAATGAAATTGTAAAATATTATTTTAAAAGGACTATAAAAATATCCTTTTAATACTTATAAAAGCAATTCCACAAAATGAGGATTGTGCATATATTTTCACTATACAAAAAGTGGTAAGGATCTTGTTTCATTATTTAGCTTCATTTCTATAGGCATAAATATCAGTAGCTTCTAAAATATGACGACTAGGTCACAGCAGTAAAATAATGCACTAACTAATGAAGAGACTTAATGAGTGCCTTTTTATTCATATATTTCATTTCCATTTAATTTATCTTCTCAGTAACATTTTTCTTTTTTATCTCTGAATTTTAGAGTGGTTTTTTTTGTAATTAATTTGTAGGTTTTGCAGATTATTTTGGTAGTTACATGCTCAATTCATTCACCTTTGCTTTTTCACTTTTTTGATATAAGTGCTCTTTAGAGATACAAATTTTTCCATGTAAACTTTCAACTATATTTCATAAAATTTGTAATGTTGCTTTATTTGCTATGATATTTAAACAAATTTTGAAACATAATTTTGTTTATTGTAATGCTTAGTTTCTCTGATTGGATCTTTTGCTTACTCATACTTTAGGTCTCCATTAGTCTCCATTTAGATGTGAATAATTTGTTCAAATTTCCCTCAGTTATTTGTAATTTTAATTGTGTTGTGGTATTTATAATTTAATCATCAACTATATATAAAGCAACAACTATTTCCCAGGCATTGGGCTAGGCAGTTGGGATACAAGTACAAAGAATAAAACAATGCATACTCATGAGAAATTAACCTTCTAGTAGAGGAGACAACAAGTACATATAGAAGCATTTTTAAAGAATTTAAACACAATTATAATTTAATAACACAATAATTTATAAACACAATTAAATACAATTATAAAATAAACAAATTCTGACATTAAATACAAGTTAATTTGGAAGAAGTGGCACTAACAAAGTGAATCAAAAAAGGTTTCATATAGATGGTACCTGATCAACAGCTTAAAAGGAAGAGAGGGACTCTATGAAGTGAAAGTAGAATATGTTTGAGTCATAGGGGTTGGATACTACAAAGGTGTGGAAATAAGAGATAGAAGATACTTTGTGAGGAGCAGAGAAAAGGGCAATTTGGAACAGTTTATATTTTATCCAAGAGGCAAGAGGAAAGCACTACAATTGATTTAATAGAGGAATCATATCTTTACAGAAAATGATTTTGGCTGTGATGTATAGGATGGTTTAGAGTGGTGAGAGACAAGTAAAAGAGACCAATCAGGATGCTGCTGCAATAATCTGGGAAATAGATAATCAGTGCCTAAATTTAGTTGGTAGTTGACTAAGTGAAGAGATACCTGATAAAAGAGATGTTGTGAATGTAGAAATGGCAAGAACTGGCAGTTGATTGGATATGGGGGGTGAGGGAGTGCGAAGAGCCAAGAATAACCCTGATAATAATAACCCCGAAACCTGGTAGAATGGTAGTGCCTTCACCAAAAGTAGAGAAATTTGAAAATGAAGAGAATTTAAGGGGAGATAAGGAGTTTAGTTTTAAACATCTTGTGTTTAATATTTCTTTGAGACATCCAGTTTGAAATGTCACATAGGCAATTATTAATGCCAATCTGAAGCTAAGGAGAGAATATATGGGCACTTGTAGCAAGGTATAATCCTTTCTTCTGTCATGATTGAAATTAAGGTAAATTGGGGCATAAAGTTTAAGGACATTCAATTTATTGTTACCCACAGAAGGGGTCTTTAGCTCCTAGCAAGCCAAAAGAGCTGAAAAGGGCTGACAGATTATTTTTATGGACAGAGAAAGGAGTATCCACAAACTAGAAGGCAGCCTCATAAATTTCATGAAAATTTTCCAGGTTTTTCTGAAACCATTCTGAAACTCATCTTTTCTTATACCACAATAGTATTCCATTACAATTATATAACAACTTGTTTAATTTTCTCCAATTTTTCCAATTACAACTTCTAATTCTTTGCCACCATATTGCTTCAATATGTATATGTATATATATATATATATATATATATATATATACACACACACATACACATATGTGTGTGTGTGTATCCTTCTGCTTTTTATCTCTTTGTGGTACAGTCCTAGTAATGGTATTGCTTGATTAAAGGATAAGGCCTAGTTTTATAACCCTTTGGACATGGTTTCAAATTGCTATCAATGACAAACTCCTAATGAATGAATGATGAATGTGTCCCATCCCCTCCAACATTCGTCATTTTTCTTATTCTGTCATATTAGCCAATCTTATAGGTATGAGGCAATATAACAGTTATTTCAATTTGCATTTCTCTAATCAATAATGACTTAGAACATTAAAAAAAAAAAACTACAGATAGCTATGATTTCTTCTTCTGAAAACTGCCTGTTCATATATTCTGACTATTTATCAATTGGGGAATGACTTTTATTCTTATAAATGTCTCAATTCTCTATCTATTTGAGAATGTGGCCTTTGAGTTAATTCCTTGAAAAGTAAGGTTCATCAATCTAGAGAGTAATTTGGGAACTGTGCCCAAACAGCTATCAAACTCTGTATACCCTTTGATCCAGCAGTGCTACTACTGGGTCTATAACTCAAAGAGATCATGAAAAAGGGAAAAGGGCCCACCTGTGCAAAAATGTTTGTGGCATCTCTTTTTATAGTTGCAAGGAACTGGAAACTGAGTGGATGCCCATCAGCTGGGGAATGGCTGAATAAATTATGGTATATGAATGTTATGGGATATTATTTTTTTATAAAAAAATGATCAGCAGGATGATTTCAGAAAGGCCTGAGAGACTTACATGATGCTAAGGGAAGTGAGTAGAACTAGGAGAACATTGCACACAGCAACAGTAAGATTATGTGATAACCAATTGTGGTGGATTTGGCACTTTTCAACAATTCAGGGCAATTCCAATAGTCTTGTGATAAAGAGAATCATCCACATTCAGAGAGAAGACTATGAGGATTGAATGTGGATCACAACATAGTATTTTCACCTATTTTGTTGTTGTTGCTTGCTTGCTTTTTCTTTCCCATTTTTCCCTTTTGATCTGATTTTACTTGTACAGTATGATAAATGTGGGAATATATTTAGAAGAATTGTACACATTCAAGCTATACTGGATTAATTGCTGTTTTGAGGAGGAGGAAGGTGGGAAGGAAGGGAGAAAAATTTGGAACACAAGGTTTTTCAAGAATGAATATTGAAAACTATCTTTGCATATATTTTGAAAAATAAGAAGCTATTTTTTAAAAAGAAAGAAACTTTACCTGAAAAGTTAAAAAAAAGTTCCATGAATTGTCCATAATCCTTCCATTTTCCCCTCAATTTTCATGCCTCTTTTATGTGAGATAAATTGTCCTAGTCTATGTCTTGCTTCTCTTATTATATCCCTGTTTCTCACCCTTTCTTACCATTTAATTTTTAAGATATCCCATTAAATTCAGCTCACGTTTCTGTTTTGTTTCTATGTATACTGCTTCAAACTACCTAATAATGATAACATTCTTAGAAATTACAAGTACTATTTTACCACATAGGAATAAAACAGTTTAATTCCCTAGTATCATGTTTATCTACTTATGCTTTTTTTTTTTGAGTCATATTTGAAAATCTATTTAGCTCTGATCTTTTTATCAGAAATGCTTGAAAGTGGGGCAGCTAGGTGGCACAGTGAATTCAGGAGCCTTGAATTCAGGAGGATCTGAGTTCAAATCTGGTCTCAGACACAACACTTCTTAGCTGTGTGACCCTGGGCAAGTCACTTAACCCCAGCCTCAGGGAAAACAAAAAAAAGAAAAAAAAATGCTTGAAAGTTCTCTATTTCATTAAATATCCATTTCCCCTGAAGGATTATACTCAGTTTTGGTAGCTAAGTGATTTTTGGTTGTAATCCTAGCTCCTCTGATGTCTAGAATAGCATATTCCAAACCTTTTAATGTAAAAGCTACTAAGTCTTGTATTGACCTGATTATGACTCCACAATGCTTAAATTGTTTCTTTCTGGATGTTTGCAATATTTTTTCCTTGACATAGGAGCTCTGGAATATGGGTATAATATTCCCTGGGAGTTTTCATTTTCAGATCCCTTTTAGGAGGAGACTGGTAAATTCTTTCAATTTTATATTACCCATAGTTCTAGGATTGCAGGGCTACTTTCCTTCAGAATTTCTTAAATGTGATATCTAGGTATTTCAATAATTAGTGAATTATCTTTCCAGGTTATTGTCTAGATCAATTGGTTTTCCAATGAAATGTTTCACATTATCTTCTATTTTTTTCATTCCTTTGATTCTGTTTCATTGTTTCTTGATATCTCATGGAATCATTAGCTTTTACTTTCCCAACTCTTGCCTGGAATTTTATTTTTCCAAATACATGCAAAGATAGTTTTGACATTCAGTTTTGCAAAAGTTTGTATTGAAAATTTTTCTCTCTCCCTTCCCCAAGAGAGCAAACAATCTGATATAGGTTAGATATGTGCAGTTCTTCTAAACATATTTCCATATTCATCATGCTATGCAAGAAAAATCATATCAAAAGGGGGGAACACACACAAAAAAGCAAGCAAGCAAATAACAACAAAAAGATGAAAATATTATGCTGTGATCCACATTCAGTCTCCAGAGTTCTGTCTCTGGATTTAGATGGCACTTTCTTAGAATTAGAAGAGCTTAGAAACTAAAGGGAATCAGGTTTCAGTCTAACATAAAGTAAAATTTATTTTAACAATCAGAACCATCTAAAAATGAGATGGATTGTCTTGTGAAGTAGCAAGCTCCCTGTCACTAAAGAAGGTCAAACAAAGGCTGACTGTATAGACCAAGGGAGTCCTGAATTGAGATACACTTTCTAATAGCCTTCCAACTCAAAGATATAAATTGGTATTTATTTAGTTTTTTATGATTTACAAAGCATTTTTCTCAAAAGTCTAAAACCTTGTAAAATAGACATATGATAAGCCTTAGAATCTCTATCCTGCAGATGCGGAAAAACTTATCCAGTTTCACCATTAGAAATTGGCAGAGTAAGACTTTAAACTCAAGTATTCTGACTCCAATTCAGAAGTTATATCATTTTTATACCATGGTACTTATAATTTAAATAAGAGATTTCCCCAGAGTTTTATCCTCTCCTTTTTTTTTGTTTTTTTTTTTTTTTTGTTTTGTTTTTTGTTTTTTGTTTTTTGTTTTTGTTTTCCCTGAGGCTGGGGTTAAGTGGCTTGCCCAGGGTCACACAGCT
The DNA here is from genome assembly GCF_048593235.1 of Sminthopsis crassicaudata. Taxonomy (NCBI): domain Eukaryota; kingdom Metazoa; phylum Chordata; class Mammalia; order Dasyuromorphia; family Dasyuridae; genus Sminthopsis; species Sminthopsis crassicaudata. The sequence continues at coordinate 151,580,994 of NC_133622.1, forward strand.
AGGAAGTGTTAAGTGTCTGAGACCAAATTTGAACTCAGTTCCTCCTGAATTCAAGGCTGGTGCTCTATCCACTGTGCCACCTAGCTGCCCCCCCCCCAGAGTTTTAGCTTATGTTAATCGTATGTATTAATTATCCAGTAACATAATTTTAAAAGATATTTGATAAGAAGGATTGATTCTAAAAGCATTTAGTCAAATGGAAAATTTGATTTTAAAATTGATATAAAGAAAAGGATAAAGAAAGGCAAAGCTATTATTATCCTTCCGTTTTTTCTCCATACATTGTCCACATAAAGGTAATATCATTTTGGGGAGATCATGGGTAAGGTACCAAAAAGGAACATATATATAATCAAAATTCACAAATTGAGCAGTTTGTTTTTCACAGACATCCAAGCAAGTGGCTCTCCAATCATTCCTACAGTCCCATAAATGATCATGAATGGTAGCTTAGGTGTACATTGAAATTCTTGCTCCAAAAATCCACATCTTTGGGTCTTTATCTTTATATTGCTGAACAGTGAGAGGGAAACTAAGGGCTATCAATCAATGGACTACAAATCCTCTCCCTATAGAACAAATGGACATTTTGAATAGGTCAATTTGCTTATTTTGAATATATGGATTAATAAACCTGATCAGATTATGATTAATTGCCTAAATTAGGAATTTCTGAATATATATATATATATATATATATACATATATACACACATGGGTAAATCAATGGTCAAGTCAGGGCTTAACTAGCCTTCTATTCCTCTAATAACAACAACATTTGTCTTAGCATCTTAAAGTTTATAAAATGCTTTACATATATCTCATTTGATCCTTAAACAGTCCTAGGAAGGAGATGTTATTATCCTCATTTTTCAGATGACGGCACCAAATCAGACAAAGGTTGTGACTTGTCCAGGGTCACACAGCTAGTAACTGCCTGACAACAGATTTTTTCCCCCTGAGGCAATTGGGGTTAAGTGACTTGCTCAGAGTCTCATAGTGAGGAAGTGTTAAGTGTCTGAGGCCACATTTGAACTCAGGTCCTCCTGACTTCAAGGCTGGTGCTCTATTTACTACTCCACCTAGCTGCCCCACAGGCAACAGATTTTAATTTGAGTATTCCTAAATGTAGGTACAGCATATATTCACCCATATATTCAGCCTAAATCTCCTTTTTGAATTTCAGTTCCATATTGACTGCCTGGTAAACACCTCTAACAGATAACTAAAATTCAATGTATTTCATGGCTACAATCATTCACTCAAACTTCCTTGTTTATATTGATTGCAATGTCATATTGCATATCATGAAGTTTGTATCTTTAGGATCTTCCTTGTATTTCTCTTTCCTTTAAAGTATTATTATTATTAAAGTATAGTTATTATTATTAATCCTATGCCCTCCACTCTGTACAGTTGCCAAATCTTGTTAATTCTACTTCCGCATCTCTCACATTTATCCCTTTCATTCACATACATGACCTAAGTATGAATAGAATGGACAGACCTCTAGTTCTCTAACACCTTTGATCTTTCCTTCTTGAGCTTATTTACTGACTTCTTTTTTCTACTTAAAAATGAATGTATCTTCCAAGGTTCTGTCTCTGAGTCATGATCTCATCTAAAATGGTTTCAATTATTATGTGACTTGATTCCTAAATCTTTGGCCTATACTTAACCTGCAGATGGATAATTCTATTGGGTTATCAAACTCTATAAATCTAAAACTAATTCCTTTTTCCCTCCAAATCCTGTCCACCTCTCTGTGTTACAACTTATTTTTGTGGATGTCATCTCCATAATCCTTGTCTTTTTGCCAAAAAAGTCTTCATCTTCAACACACAGTTGCTAAATTCTAGCAATTATAATTGAAATAACTTTTATATCTGTATCTTCCTTCTTTGTACTTCTACTAACACTATCCTAGCTTAACTCATCTCTCCTAGCCTGGACTATTTTTTGTTATCACTATCTTTATTAATGTTTGTGGAACTGAGCCAGTCTTTCTGTCTCCTTTCATTCCCCCAATCCATTCTTTACATCGCTACTCACTGTATAATGTACCAACCACACTACTCTAGGTTGATCACTTCTTTACTCTGAAAGCTTTAGTCATTCCTCATTGTCTGACAATAAACTACAAACTCTTTATCCTGGCATTCAATCCTATCCTATATTCTGTCTCAAAATAATCTTTCCAGCCTTTTTTTATATTACTCCTCAAGCACATAGTCTAAACAATTATTCAGTGCAACAAACCTTCCACTCTTCTTTTCTGCTCTGTTCTGTTCTCAATTCCTACTGGTCTAGATTCCAATCCTGCCATCCCCAACCCTGCTTTGGTTTACCCAGAGCTCTACTCTACTTCTCCTTTCCCCAGCTAACCCACTTTCTAATAGTCATTGATGAGAGAACATCCACCTTGCAATTACTATCCAAAATATACTTGCCTATATATACATATATAAGTGTATTGTATACATACACATATATGTGTGTGTATATATATATGTATATATATATATATGTATGATATGTTCATTTTCCATAAACTCATATTTTTCACGTGCTGCTGGGCACATAGCCATTGCTTAATAAATACTATTCTATCTTATTCCATACTTTGTGCAAGGATGTGTATACTATTGCTCAGTCACAGTCAGACACACTCTACCTTGACCCCAAAGTAATGATGTGATTTTGGTCCCCTGAGAACAAGGGACAACAATCGGCCATATGTGAGGCTTTGTTCTACTTACTGTCTTTTTTTCCTTGGCTAGCCTTTTCCTAGTTCTATCATTGTGCTCAAAATATTTTGTCTAAAATATTTCTGTCTAAAATGTCCCCTCCACCAATTTCTTTTTTTTTCTGTCTTCTTCTTCTTTTTTTTGTTGAGGCAATTGGGGTTAAGTGTCTTGCCTAAGGTCACACAGCTAGGAAATTTTAACTGTCTGATGCCAGATTTGAACTGAGGTCCTCCTGACTTCAGGGCTGGTGCTCTATCCACTGTGCCACCTAGCTGCTTCCCCTTACCAATTTCATCCCTATCCTAACAGGTGAATTTCTTCATCTCTTCAAGGATCAGCTTTGTTTCCCTCTTCTCCATGAAACACCATCTTCCCTCAAGTTCAAATTGATCTCTTTCTCTTCAAATTTTTAGGACTTTGCCTCAATCACTTATTACACTTGTATTTTTGTTCTTATCATATTTATTTGTATATATATATATATAATTTTCACCTAATGATATAGGATCTGTAGGTTATCCACATCTTTCCTATTTTGTTCACAGACACACTACCTTGTTCATATTGGTTTGCTATAGAAAAATAGTGACTCAAAATTCTAAATCTGAGTGTGCATTCCCAGTCATCAAGAGTTTTGTCTTGCTACTAGACTATGGTGACTCTAAAAGAGAGAGCAAGGTTGACAACTTTATACAATTCTTCCTCACTTATCAAATTCATGTGCTAATCAAGATACCAATCATTTAATACTTAACTAGTTTATTATTTTACTATTCATCTGGAAGATGGTCTTCCATCTGAGGGCCAATATGGCTTCAGAAAATACTAAGAAATGGCCAACATAATGGTTGCTACCTAACAACTCCAGGAGAAATGCCAGAAGCAGTGTACAAAGATCTATACAACATTCATCAACCTAACTCAATACCTTTAATACTTTTAATCATAAGAGCATATAAAAGATCATGGTGAAATTTGGTTACCTAGAGAAGCTCAGCAGTATTATACACCAGTTTCATGATAGCATGGTCACACAGGCTCTGAATGAAGGATGATGGTCTCATGCTTTCTTAGTCACCAATGGAATAAAACAGCTATACACTTACTATCTTCCTTTCTAGCATGATTTCTTCAAAATTATCAGACATTTTCAAAGTACTATTAAGATCACTTATCACACAGATGGTAAACTATTTAATTTGAAAAGGCTATGAACCAGGCTAAAGTGGAAAGTAGTCATCCAACTTTTTTTTTCATTGATAATTGTGACCTTAATGCAGCCTTTGAGACTGAGATGAAACAGTTATGAATCAATTCTTTCCTGCTTAGTCTCTCCCAAAAAAACAAAAGTTTTCTATCTCCTAATAACACACCATTTACATGTGGAATCTCAGTAATTGGAGAAATTTTGATTGCTGTACATAAATTTACTTACCATGGCAGTATACTTTCCAGGAATGTACACATAGATGATGAGGATGATTACATGCATTACCAGAGCTGTCTCAGCATTTGGGAGATGCAAAAAAAGCATAGGAAATAAGAGAAAGTCGGCTGCATATAATACTGAAAGGTCTACAAAGCTGCTATGCTGACTATGTTGGATGCCTATGAAACTGGACAATCTACCAGCACGATGCCAGGAAACTGAGCCATTTCCATTTTAATTGTCTTAAGAAGATTCTAAGAATTACCTGGTAAGCTAAATCCTGTACATGCAGGTCCTCTCTAGAGTTGAACTGCCAAAACTCTTCTGCAGAGACTGTAGCTCTGATTACCTGGCTATGAATTTGGCTGTGAATTTGGCCTGAATGCCAAACAAATGCTTACCAAAAAGGCTATTTTACAGAGAATTTGCACAAGGCAAGCATTCACATGGTGGTCAGAAGAAGTAGTATAAAGATACTCTCAAGGTCTCTCTGAAGAACTTTAGTATCATTTGTGAGACATAGAAGACACTGGCATAGGACCACCCAGCCTGGCACACCCACATCAAAGATGGTACTGTACTCCATGAGGAAAACAGAATCACAGTAGCACAAAGTAAATGAGAGAGTAGACACTCTGTGACCATTCATCAAGAAGAGAAAAATATGTGAGTGTACTCTGGCTCCTTAAGAACTATACCTTGAAGAGAATGAAGCTAACTGTTTTTCAGGACCACCAACTGTGTTGTACCTGGGCCTCCCAACCTAGTAATTTAAACTTTAACAGCACCTTTATTATACTGAATATCATGCATACCAAAAAAATTTAAAAGGAACAGTTCATTTTTAAAGTCTAGTCTTGATTATAACACAGGATTCCATTTTAGTATTTAATTGGGGTTTTTAATTTATTCCTTTCCTAATATTTTTAGTAGCATGTCCTATTCATTGATATGTTTTTTCCTTTTTGTTGTTTTTGGTATGTTTTCATTTTCTTTAATACAATTTTCTATATTCTCCATTTGGTTTTTGACCCAGGAATGTTTTGAGATTGAGTGATTTAGTCTACAATTTATTTATTTTTCATCTTTTCTTCTAAGATAATTTCTTGAATATATTTTTATTATGTTATGGTCGGTACAGGATGTACTTAATATTTCTGCATTTGTTGTATGAGTTTTGTGCGTGTCATGCATGGTTCAGAAATAGACTCCTTTGTGTTCCCCTTTTGTAATTGCTATAAATCTATCATATCTGGCTATTTAAAATTTTATTCAGACTTTTAACTTTAATTTCTAAATCTGAGTGGTACACTAAGTTCACTCAGGATTATACTATCTTCCTAAAATTTTCTTGACTCTTGCTTTAAGTATTTGGATGCATTGCATTTGGTACATAATAAGTATCAATATTAATTCATTGGTAAGATATCTTTAAGCAGAATATAGTTTGCCATTTTTTTCTTACCAAATTTATTTTTGCTATTGCCTTACTAAAATCATGATTCCCATTCCTGTTGGGATTTTGGTTTTTTGAGTTCCACTTAAATTTGGCAGAATTTTTTCCAGGCCTTTTCTGTAATAGTCTTTGAATTTTTGTGTTTCAAATGTCTTTCTTGTAATCAATGTATTATAGGATTCAGCTTGCTAACACATTTTGCTGCCCACCTCTATGAAAGTATAGGATACATTCATCTTATTCATATTCATATCCACATATTCACAGGGCTTGCTTATCACATCTACTTCCTCTCCATTAAAATCATAGATTCTTCTAGTGAGTCCCTTTTTGCTTTATCTTACTGAGACATGCATCTCCATGACACCTCCAAGCCATCTCCTTGCCATATTTTCTCTATTAGATTACCATTTATACTTCTTCCATACCATAACCATGGATTCTATTCCTGCACCTCTAGTCTTGGACTTGTGAGTTTTGTCATGTCTTGCCAAGGCCCAGAACTTCAATTCTACTTCCTCATCTTCTCTTTACAATGTCCCTTCCTGTGTCCTAGCCATACCAGAACTAAAATTGTATTATGAAGCAGCAGTCAAAACCACCTGGTACTAACTAATATTATTGTTTGTCCTTCATTCTCAAAGAGGACCATGACTTAAGGGAGGTAATTCCATGACATGCAAATGAATCGGATTTAAGTGAAGAAGGGCTGTGCAAAGTCACCTGCCTCACTTTCCCCTCCAGAGCCATCTGTGTCCAGTGGCCAGATACAGATCAGAAGGACTAGAGGTGGCTCTGGATGCAATGAGAGACCATGGCCTTTTTAAGTGCACCTATTCAGTGATTAAGGAGAGGTAGCAATTGAGGCAAAGAAATAGAGTAGTGGATCAGTGGAATATGTAAGTACACAAGACACAATAGTTAATGACTATGTATAGTTTAATATTTTATAACCCCAAAGACGTCAGCTTCGGCAATGAGGATTCACTATTTGACAAAAATTTCTTGGAAAATAGTATGGCAGAAACTAGCTAGTGCCCAATATCTAACACCCTATACCAAGATAAGGTCAAAATGGGTTCATGATTGAGACATAAAGGGTGATATTATAAGCAAATTAGGAAATCAAGGGACAGTTTAGCCATCAGATCTTTGGAGAAAGGAAGAATTTATGATCAAACAAGAAAGAGAAAACATTATGAAATGCAAAATTGATAATTTCCATTACATTAAAGAAGTTTTTGCACAAAAATGGATAATTTTGATTAAATTAAATTAAAAAGCTTTTGTATACACATTTATTATGTATGGGATTGCCTGTCATCTAGGGGAGGGAATAGAAGGAGGGAGGGGAAAATTTGGGAAAGTGAATACAAGGGATGATGTTGTAAAAAAAAAATTATCCATGTATATGTACTGTCAAAAAAAATTATAATTATAAAATTAATTTAAAAAAAGAAAAAAAAAAGCTTTTGTATAAACAAAACCAAGGCAAAAAAGTTTAGAAGGGAAGCAGAAAACTGGGGGAAATTGTTATATTCAAGGACTTTGATAAAGGCCTCATTTCTAAAATATATAGAGAATTGACTCGAATTTATAATAAAAACCATTTCCCATCTGATAAATGGTCAAAGGATATGAATAGACAATTTTCAAACAAATTAAAGTCATTTCTAATCATATGAAAAAATGCTATAAATCACTATTGATTAGAGAAATGCAAATTAAGACAACTCTGAGGCATCACTACATACTTCTCAGATTGACTAAGATGACAGGAAAAGATAACAATAAATGTTGGAGAGGATATGGGAAAACTGGGACACTGATATATTGTTGGTGAAGTTGTGAAATGAACCAGCCATTCTGGAAAGCAATATGGAACTATGCCCAAAGGACTATCAAACTGTGCATATAACCTTTGATCTAGGAGTCTCTACTGGGCTTGCATCCCAAATAGATCATAAAAAAGAGAAAATGACCCATTTGTACAAAAATGTTTATAACAACCCTTTTTGTAGTGGGAACGAACTGAAAAGTGAGTGGATGCCCATCAGTTGGAGAATGACTGAATAAGTTATGGTATATGTATGTTATGGAATATTATTGTTCTGTAAGAAATGATCAGCAGGATGATTTCAGAAAAGCCTGGAGAAACTTACATGAACTGTTGCTAAGTAAAGTGAGTAGAACCAAGAGACCATTATGCACAGCAACAAGAAGATAATGTTATGATTAATTCTTATGGGCTTGGCTCTTTTCAACATTGACATGATTCATGCCAATTCCAATACACTTGTGATGGAGAGAGCTATCTGCATCCAGAGAGAGAATTGTCGGAACTGAATGTGGATCATTAGTATTTTCACCTTTTTTTGTTGTTGTTGTTTGCTTGGTTTTTGTTTTCTTCCTCATTTTTTTTTCTTTTTTTGATCTGATTTTCTTCTGCAGCATGATTATTGTGGAAATGTGTATGGAAGAACAGTAGAAGTTTAATATATATATATTAGATTACTTGGTATGTGGAGGAGAATGGGAAGAAGAGAGGGAGAAAAAATTTGAACACAAGGTTTTGCAAAGGTGAATGTTAAAAACTATCTTTGCATATATTTTGAAAATTTTTTTAAAAAACTATTATTTTTTTTAAAAAAGTCAGGAGACCTAGGAACTAACTGTCTAATCATTTAGCCTTCCTAAGCCTTCAGATGTGTATAGATTTTCAAAAAGTTTTAGTGAAATTTTAGCTAGTAATGATTATTGCATCACCTTATGTATTAGGCGTAATGATAACTAAGTAATGTTTCTAATATGGAATTCTATATGATCCAAATTGATAGATTTTGTATCCTATTTTAAATACATTATCTTATTTGAACCTCAAAAAAAAAAGGAATTTATTTCCCTTTACCTTTTATCCCCAGTGGGATGAGATGGTAGTGAGAATGTTTTATTAATTTAAAAAAATAGAAAATAGAGGGGTAGATTGTTACAAGTACTTTCAAATGAAGTCATTTATTACATTATTATTAAATTGTCTTGCTTGCTTTTATTTTTTGTATAGTAATCACTTAATAAATTCAATTATCTATCAATAAATTTAGTTATTTTCCCTCTGTCCTGTATTTTTATGAATTTCCCTCTCTTTGTACCATCTTTGTTAGGATTCTTGCAGATGTTATGGGCCAGAACTTGAGACAAAGTAATGTGCTTGGTTCACACCTTTAAAAGGAGTTTATACTTTTAGACTTCTGAAAGGAGTTCACACCTTTAAAGGAGTTAACACCTTTAAAAGAGCTTGCTCATTGGTTATGTAAGGAGTTCCCACAAGCCCATTTTCTGGGAGGATATAAGGAGCCAAGTTTGAGTCTGGAAGGATTGAGTCTGGAGTGAGTAAAGGGAAGAACTTCAGGGAAACTCGAGGAGATTCAGAACTAGGATTAAGTGGATTCACAAATCCAGCAGATTCACAAGTCTAAAGGAAGAGCCTACTCATGGACTTCCGAGAGATTTACAACTAGGATTGAATTCTGAGAAACCCACAATCCCACACTCTTGGAGGCAGAGTCTGACTCATTCCCATGGCTACCTTCATGCTGGCTGGAGGCTTTGGATTCAAAGGGAGCTAGAGACTGAAGCTGGCTGGAGACATTCTGACAGGAGAAGATTCAAGACTTTGAAGGACACAATATAGGATCTGGACTTTACACATCCCTATCCCCTTTATAAAAAGAAAAGAAAGTTGAGATAAGAGTGTTCTCAACGTTAGGGAACAATGTTTGATGCAATTTACTTCTGTTCCACTATTCCTCTTGTCTTATACTCACTAGTTCCTGATCTCATATCCTTTCCTTCTTCCTTCACAATCTTCCCTCCAAAAATACAATTTGTTTTGCTTATTATTAATTCCTTCCTGAATTTATCTTCCTTTTCAATCTCCCTTTCTCTGTCTCTATCTGACTCACTGTTCAGTTAAATGTTTTTTTAATTAACATTTATTTTTTACAAAAATTTTATGCATAGGTAATTTTTCAGCATTGACAATTGCAAAACCTTTTGTTCCAATTTTTCCCTTCCTTCCCCCCACTCCCTCCCCAAGATGGCAGGTTGACCAATACATGTTAACTATGTTAAAGTATAAGTTAAATACAATATATGTATACATGTCCAAACAGTTATTTTGCTGTGCAAAAAGAATCGGACTTTGAAACAGTATACAATTAGCCTGGGAAGGAAATCAAAAGTGTAGGCAGACAAGAATAGAGGCAATAGGAATTCTATATAGGGGTTCATAGTCAACTCCCAGAGTTCTTTCGCTGGGTGTAGCTGGTTCAGTTCATTATTGGAACTGATTTGGTTCATATCATTGTTGAAGAGGGCCTTGTCCATCAGAATTGATCATCATATAGTATCGTTGTTGAAGTATATAATGATCTCCTGGTCCTGCTCATTTCACTCAGCATCAGTTCATGTAAGTCTCTCCAGGCCTTTCAGAAATCATCCTGTTGGTCTTTTCTTACAGAACAATAATATTGAATGTGTTTTTAAGTCAGAACTTTTATGAATGAGTTAATGTGTGGGTTTGTGGGAGAGAGGTATTTAATCCTCCTTTGATTTTTATGAAAATGAGATTAATATGTACAACCCACTCTCCCCCTTATTTTAAATGTTATTTAATCTGCATTCAGATTATGTGAGATATGTCATGTTTATCCTCTTCTCTTGTCACTGCTACCAACCTGATATAGACCTTTATCATTTTAAGCCTAAAGTTCTTTCTGGTTAACCTCTTGCCTTAAATTTCTCTCCACACCAGTTCATCTTCTTTCCCGTAAATGTCAATGGCTCCCTATTGCCTCTGAGATAAAATATAAAATCCTGTTTGGCTTTCAAAGCACTTCATAACCTGCCCCTACCTTTCAAGTCTTCTCACAATTTACTTCCTCTGTCAACTCAATAATGCAGTGCCTCTCACCTCTCCTATTGTAGTATTTTCTCAGCAAATGTCAAATAGTGAATTCTTGCTCCTAAAGCTTTCATCTTTGAGTTTATCAAACACTAGATTATTATGCTCACTTATTACTGTGTATTATATACCTAATCTATTCCACTAATCTACCCTTTCTGTTTCTCAGCCAGACTGTTTTGATGATTACTGCTTTGTAATACAGCTTAAAATCTGGCACTGGTTGGTCACCATGCTTCAGATTTTTTTTTGTTTTGATTTCCTTGATATTTTCAACCCTCTGTTCTCCCAGATGGATTTTGTCTTTTTTTTTTTTTTTTTTTTGGTAGCTCTATAAAATAATTCTTTCGGAGTCTGATGGAATAACACATATAGTAAATTAATAATGTAGAATTATCATTTGCATTCTATTGGTTTAGCAAATGAATACATTGATTTAGCAAGAACAATTAATATTTCTCCAATTGCTGAGATCTGTCTTTATTTGTGTGAAAAATGTTTTCTAATTGTGTTCATATAGTCCCTTGGTTTGTCTTAAGCAGATAAACTCAAGTATTTTATAATGTCTGTAGTTATTTTATTTTTTGGTTTTGATCTTTTAATTATTTTTAGAATAGCTTTTTATTTTTCAAAATACATCAAAGAAAGTTTTTAACATTCACCCTTGTAAAACTTTGTATTACAAATTTTTTCTCCCTCCTTTCCTCCTTCCCTTTCTCCTAGACAACAAGTAATCCAATATAGATTAAACATGTGAAATTCTCCTAAACATATTTCCACATTTATCATGCTCTGCAGTTAAATAGAATTTCTCTTTCTTTTATTAGCGATAGAAATACTGATGATTTATTGGGTTCATTTTATATCATAAAACTCACTAAAGTTGTATGATTGTTTCAGCTAATTTTAGTTGATTCATAGGTTTCGCTAAACTATCACATTATCTGCAAAGTGATAATTTTGTTTCCGTATTGACTACTTTTGTTCCTTTAATTTTCTTATTTTATTGCAATGGTGAGCATTTCTGATACAATATTGAATAGCAATGATGATAATGGACATCCTTGCTTTGCACCTGATCTTATTGGAAAAAATTTCTAGTTTGCTCTTGATTTTAGATGGATACTGGTTATCATTTTAAGAAAGACTCACTTACTCATATGCTTTCTAATGTTTTTGAAGGAAGAGTTGCTGTATTTTGTCAAAAGCTTTTTCTGCATCTATTGATATAATATGATGTTTTGCTGTTTTGTTTTTGATATGGTCAGTCATGCATATAGTTTTTTTAATTGAACCATCCCTGTATTCCTAGCATGAATTTCATCTGGCTATAGAGTATGGTCTTAGTTATGATCTTTACTATAGTAAATGGTTTTTAAATCAAATTAAATCAAATCAAGATCATTGAATCATGTTTATTTCCATCTCTTAGGTGAGTGTCTTAATCTTTCTAATGTGTAGTCTATCAATTCAATCTAATGCAAAAAAACCAAAAAAACATTTATTATGCCCCTGAATATGCCAGGCATTGTGCTAAGTGCTAGGTGTGCAATTAATCAAATGAAAGATAATTCCCCCCCTTGAGGAGCTTACAATCTAAAAGGGGAGACCACACATAAAGTAGGCAGAAAAGCAGATGGGGTTGGGAGCACAAGGAAGTAAGCATCCATTTCAGGGGCATGTTGTTCTGTAAAAGTGAAGTGAGGCAGGATAATAGATGCAAAAAAAATGCATTTAATCAATTAATAAACATTTATTAAGCATATTTCAATGTTGTATGCTATATTTGAGAATTTTTCTAAGGCTAGAAAAATGGTTTTCAATATATTTATCAATATATATTTGTCATTATGTTTATTAGAATTCATCATTCTAAGGGGATAGCAAATTCTAAGCCTACAAATAAACCTAACAAATCCCTAAAACTCTTTTGAGGACTGATGTTTTATAATCTGATGAAGATGCCCAAATTTAGACTTCTTGTGGTGAAAAGTTTGGTACTATTTTGAATGAAAAAAGGAGTTTTGTCAGTAAAAATTACCTTTTTCCAATATTCAATATTCTCTTCTATTTTTTTGTCTTGTCCACAACTATTTTCACCTCACAATGTTTAGCAGATCTTTTTGTTTTTGTTTTTTTCAATTGTTCTTCCAATTTTAAGAAGTTTGTGCCATACTAGGGACCTTTCATTCAGTATCAACTGCTCCAGAATCTAGCTTCCTCTGAAGGCCAATTTTTTTTTAAGTATTAATTAAGCTGTTTTGCTATAATAGTTTATTTGTTCTTGGAATTTTTTTTTCATTTTAAACTTTCCTTTTCTCTTTGGTGTAACTGATCTTTTTTTCATTGTGGTCTTTAAATAAACTTTGTCACACCCTGAAATACTGCTCAATCTTAACAATCATTCTCTCTCTCTCTCTCTTTTTTTTTTTTTTTTTTTTTTTTTTTTTTTTTTTTTTTTTTTGTGAGGCAATTAGGGTAAGTGACTTTCAACAGAGTCACACAGCTAAGAAGTGTTAAGTGTCTGAGACTAGTTTTGAACTCAGGTCCTTCTGGCTCCAGAGCTGGTGCTCTATGCACTGTGCCATCTAGCTGCCCCATAATTATTCTCTTTAAGAGCTACAACTTTTGTCATTTTCTTGGAGCATAACATTCTTTTTTATTATAGCTTTTTGTATACAAAACATATGTATGGGTAATTTTTCAACATTTACCCTTGCAAAAACTTTTGTTTCAATTTTTCCCCTCCTTCTTTCTACTCTCTCCCCTAGATGGCAGGTAGTCCCATATACGTTAAATATGTTAAATACAATATATGTGTATATAATATATATTTATACCATTATCTTATTGAACAAGAAAGATCGGATTTAGAAAGAAGGTAAAAATAACCTGAGAAGAAAAAACAAAAATGCAAGCAAATAATAACAGAAAGAGTGGAAATGTTATGTTGTGGTCCATACTCATTTCCCAGTGTTCTTTCTCTGGGTGTAGCAAGTTCTGTTCATTACAGATCAATTGGAGCTGATTTGGATCCTTTTATGGTTGAAGAGAGTCACGTCCATCAGAACTAATCCTCATATAGTATTGTTGAATTGTATAATGATCTCCTGGTTCTGCTCATTTCACTTAGCATCAGTTCATGTATGTCTCTTCAAGTCTCTCTGTATTCATCTGAGCAGTACACATTCTTAAAAAGCCAGAGAATTAAAAAACACAACAATGAAGAACAATGACACATGTTTATCATCCAATATCAAGAGAGAACTTTCTGTGGCTTCATCTGATCCAAATTGAAACTATATCAAAATTATAATTTGTCCCAAGTAATTCACACACCACTCTATGACTTTTTGTAGCCTCCCTTTTGCCTTATTTTACCTACATTTCACTGGTTTGTGTATGTTTTTTCCTGTATTAAATTAATTCTATATTTTTTCTGTTTACTTATTTGCATATTTGTCCTTTCTGACCCTATAGAATGTAAGTTTTTCAAGCCATGGAATGTTTCATATTTATCTTTTTATCTCTAGCACTTGAGTGTCTGACATATAATAGATACTCAATAAATGAAAGATTATCCTTGGACAATAAACATCAATAAGCCTATATTCAATTTGAAAGATTGCCAGAACATTTGCTAATGTGATATAGTCTTTTTTTTTTCCTGAGGTAATTGGGGTTAAGTGACTTGCCTAGGGTCACACAGCTAGGAAGTATTAAATATCTGAGGTCAAATTTGAACTCAGGTCCTTCTGACTTCAGGGCTGGTGCTGTATCCACTGTGCCACCTAGCTGCCCCCAATATAGTATTTTAGTAGGTCATATCAACTCTACTATCTAATAAGGCATAAGGATAGCTGATCTGATATAGTCTATCACTTAATAAGACATTAGGACAGCTATCTGCACATAAGAGAAATTAATCTGGGAGCTGGACATATTATAAATGGGAAGCAATGAAAAGTGTAAAGATGAGTTAGAGGTTATTCCAGTAGTCTAAGAATCAAATAATTAGGGTTTTACCTTAAAATAGAAGATGGCATAGAGTCATTATTATATATCATTGTGTTGCTAAATCTTTTTACTTATCCATTCCTTATTTAATATTTCAATTATATAATAATTTCATATCACTCCATTCATATTTGTAAAAAAAAAATCACTTACTGTATATGCTTATAATTTTCCTTAGTGTATCTTGGTTGGCTTGCTTTGATATTTTATAAATATTTCATTACAAAAAATTTTTTAAATAATTAAATATTTCATTACTTAAGTGGTAAATATTTTGGAAAATTCAAAATGAAATATGAATACATTGCTTAGCATTGCGGTTCACAGAGACTAAATATTTAATAAATGTTATGAATTGAAATTAAAATTCCATATTTACTTTTAAACTAACAAGTTAAAATTATTCCCTAATTTATGTATGTTTGTTCTCTTTTCCAATTCATATACATTGGGATACAGTCAGCAAGGAGCATTGGTTTTTTCCCCATCATTATGGATTAGAAAAAAAATTTGCCTTATATTTGAATATGTAGAATGAGAAAGTATTTCTTCTCTTGTTCCCCTTTGTTTCTAGATTTTGTGTGGGAAGAATCCTTTTGTAAAAATGTGTTTAGAATGTATGTTATGAAAGTGGATCTGTATCTTCCATATTTTAATGATGGTTATAATACTGTGCCCACATCGTCAAAAATCAGCCTGTTGACAAGCCATTATTAAGTACTTCATATGTACCAGGCACTGGGTAAGATGCAGGAGTACAAAGAAAGACTAAAATATAGAATTCCCAATCCAATGGGAGAGAAAGACCTAAATTAACTTTATAGAATCAAAATATGTACAACATAATTGATATGTAGTTATAAACATGTATATGTGTGAGTATATCATTAAGTGACTTGCTTAAGGTCACACACAAAGAATTAAAGACCCCCAAGACCAAAAGTAAAGTCTGAATTATACTCAATGAGTGTTTTTTCCCACAATTTCATGCTGCCTCCCTACTTACTCATCTTTTGTATATAGTAAAATTTCTTATATTGTGTTTGCTTAAAAGAAAATCCTACATATTCTATAAAATCGCATAGGATTAGTGATGAGCAACACTTCAAAGAAACTGTTTTGAACAAGGATAAATTTTATGTCTGTGTTAAATAGCTGATGTCTGGGAATCAGGAGATTATTTCACATCTGTCTGAGAGAGTCTTTCTGATATTTGTTCTCTTTTCTGCCAAGTTGGTATCATTACACAAAATGATAGGTCACTGGTACAATTTAGGGCAGAGATTGTGAGAGATTCGGCTTCTTTTACAAGAAAAGAAATTCTGTACTGTCGGGTTCTCTGGAAAGAATTGAAAAAATCATTGTCTAACCTAAGAATCCTGTTGGAGGAAAAAGTGCTTAGGCATTTGTTTATTGGCACTAATCACAAACTTTGACATTCCATTTGGCTAAAATGTGAGCTTTTTCCATGTCTCAGAAAGTTAGGGAACAATTATGTAACTTGTCTGAAAAAAAAATATTTTTAACCATTCTTTATGGAGAAATTTCTGCCTTTTGTTTTTAAAAAAAAAGACAGAAGAAAGATATTCTTTTCCTTTTTGTTGCTGTTTAGTTGATTAGTTATGTGTAACACTTCAGCATCCCATTTGGAGTTCTCTTGGCAAAGATACTGGAATAGTTTGCTATTTTCCTCTCTGGCTTATTTTACAAATGAGGAACTTTGACAGAGTTAAGTGACTTGCCCAGGATCACACAGTAAGTGTCTGAGACTGAGTTGAACTCAAATCCTCCTGACTTCAGGATCAGCCCTCTATCCTCTGCAGTCACTTAATTGCCCTTTCCCTCCTTTACATGAGATTTATCATGTTTTTAATGTAAAAATACTGTAGAACTTTCTCATTAAAAGTTTCAAATTTTATTTTCAATATTGGAAAAAATGGTTTTATCTGAATTATCTTCACTAACTAAACAGAGATTGTCTTTGTAATTCATCTATGACCCTCTAGTTTATAGAGCTCCAGTTTAGAGCTCTGTTTTCCCCCAAAAGATTGTCCTGTATTGTCATTTAGAAAATGCACCTGGAGAGTTGGACAGTCTTGTGAACAATAATTTAAAATCAAGAGACCTTATTATAATTAAGCTGGCTTGTCCATGGCTAGAGATGAGAATCAGAAAAAATAGACCTTCTGTTACTTTAGGATTTTATTTTTTTACGTATCTAAACAGAAATATATCTGGTGATATATATGAGAATGCTTTGATCAATTCTTCAATATAATTTTTTTGCAAGGCAATTGAGGTTAAGTGATCCAGGATCACACAGCTTATAAGTGTTAAGTGCTAGAGGCCAAATTTGAAATAATTTGAAATTATTATTATAATGTGGACACATATTATTTGTGTCCAATCTGTGGCAGAGCATTCTGAGCTCATATTGGCCTGATAAGCCACAATCAGACACAGTGTAACTTTACTCCAGCATAGTAATGTCAATTTGGTCTTCTTCAAGAATGAATGACAAGCAAATTTGATAGTGTATTTGTATTTGTATCTGTCTGAATTGTAAGTAAAATAAACTTTTTGTTATTTCCACAAGTGTTAAAGAAAAAGTTTTTTATAATAAATTACTATTGCTCATTGGAATTAATGTTTTTGCATTATCTTTTATGAATATAGTTGCTGTTGCTTTTTCTCTTGTGTAAAAGAAATAAATTTCCAGACCTAAAAGAACTTGGGATGATTCCACTAGCTTATAAACTCTTTGGTTTTGTTATTTTAAAATAGCTCAATATTGGGACTTTAGACCAAGATAGTTCTGTGGTCACCTAATTTCAGGCAAACTATCCAGTTCCCACAGACCTGAAACAACAAAAACCTGAAATTTTTACCAGACTGAATAGTGATCAAAAACTCCAATGAGAAATCCAAAAAGTGACTTTTCCACCCTAAAATCACATAAATAGTCACTCAGAAGCAGAAGTTTGTCAACCAAAGCCAGTACCCCACAAGCAAATAAACTGAGCATCCTTGTTCATCCAGCATGTATAGTCAGGCACTTAGCTCTTTGTTTGCAGGCAATAAAAGCAGAGAGCCCTCTTCCCTCCCCCACAGAAAGCCCCAAACTGGTCATAGTGTTCTTGGATGAAGACCCTAGAGGTCTTGAGAGCAATAGTCACATAAACACTTAGATAGGAACACTCTAGACACTCACTGAATAAGAAAATCCCAAAGATCCAGGGTAGGAGGGCCTAATCCCAAGAGATGAAGGTATATGCAACAATCTAAGAAACCCAGCATGAGACAAAGTAGAGGAGAGCATCCCACCAAAAAGTGGAGCAAGAGGCAGAGGTTTTCTTTAGTATAAAGCCTCGATCAGTTTAGGAACTAAACCTGGAAAGATGAGTAAATCAAAGAAAATAATAACCAGAATAAAATAAATTATTGCAATTCTAACTCCATAAAACCAAAATAGAAATTCAAATAAATTTTCCTATAAGACTACATGGATATAATAGGAGAAATGAAATGAAACTCAAAAACTGTTATAAAAGCTTTAAAGGAAAGAATTGGAAGGAGAAAACAAAGTGGCAAACTTTATCCAAGAAACAGATTCCTTATAAACTAGAACTAAAATTAATAGAAATCAATGACTCTATAAGATAGCAAGAAATAGTACAACAAAATCAAAAGATTGAAAAATGGAAGAAAATGTTGTATATTTGATATAAAAAATACCTGATCTGAAAAACAGCTCAAGGAGAGGTAATTTTAATAATCTTTGGACTCCCCTGTAGGCTAATAGAAGGAAAAAAAAATTAATGCTTGGACATTACATTTCAAGAAATCATTAATTAAAACTGGCTAGAACTATTAGAATCAGAGGACAAAATAAAGATTGAAAGAATTCATGGATAACTCCCAAAAGGAAATGTCCCGGTAATGTCATAACCAAAATCCAGAGTTCCCATGTCAATGACACATCACTGCAGCATTGAGAAAGAAATGAATCAGTTATGAAGGAACCAGAGCCAGTATCATACAAGATCTGGAAATTTTACTAAAAAGCCATAGGAGATCTTAGAATATGGTGTTCTAAAAGGCAAAATAGAAAGGCATAAAGCCAAAAATATCTTACCCTGAAATGTTAAAAAGAGAGTGGGGATTGGAGAAACAGTAGGGGAATGGACCAAAAGGTCCAAAAACTCTAATAAGGGTTTTTGTCTCTTCAGAGCCATAATGTCTTTGATAGGGATTAAAAGGGATTAAATAAAAGGGAAAGATGGAACCTGGAACCTTAGTTTTATTCTATCTAAAACCAAAAGTAAGCATTAACTCTTCTTTGGATAAACTAGAAACCTTCCCAATGAGATAAAGGGTGAAGCAACAATGTTTGTTATCATATCTAATATATGGCATAAAGTTGGAAATCTACCTGTCAAGACACAAATAGAAACTACAATCAATCCTCATAATTCATGCATTTAATTTTCATGACTACAAGCATTTGTGTGATTTTATTAGTAACCCCATTTTCATTTTTGGGTTGGCAACCTTGCACATTCACAGATTTGTGCAATAAAGAAAAAAAAGTAAGAGCCCTATGTGTACAAATTTGTGAACTATCTACTTTCCTTCAAAATACTAGTGCAAGAACTTTGTTCTCTAAGGTGATATCAAGACCTTACCAGTTTTAGCATCAACTGAAAGCAGTAACTAAAGTCCCAGCAATTCTCTCTTGATTTTCAGAAGATAGCAAGTTAGAGAGGTGTAGAGTAATACAGTATATAGTACCTCTAGTACCACATTCTCACACTGACATTTGACACAATGGAAGGTAAAATTCAAGCTAAAAAGTTTTATTTTCAAGAATTTTATCTGCTGTTATGAAAAGTTATGAAAAGTGAATATTGTTTGAAATAAGTGTTTTGTCTTTATTTTTATTATAGGTTTTTTTGAGATGTTAGCACAAAAGGTCACAGAAGTCTAGGGAAATTTTTATTGATGAAAAATGTTTTGCATTGTTAAAATGTTATTTTGTGTACTTCAATTTTCACATTATTTCACAGTTACTGTGTAAAGAAAAGTACATTAACACATAAATAATGTTATATGCAAAAAACCTGTGTTTTCAGCAATCTATGATGAATTATCCCAAATACCAGCAGCTTTTCCAAACCATTTTTATCCCTCCTCAAATGGCAATTCCATGGCTCCTTCACCTCCCACCCTCTGCTGAGAATACTACCTCATATTTCATACACACACAAAATTAGTCCATTTGCTGAAAACTTCCTCCTATTCTCCCTTCTCATATGCCCTGTACCATTATCTTCACCCTTGTCTCAAGTAATGAGTAGTCATTTGCCTTCTCAAAGAAACCCCTTTATATGCACTCTCTTCCACCATCTATTGTAAATTTTCCCATCTAAAAATCCCTATTATTTCATTTATCTTCATTCTCTATTTTCTACTGGCTGCTTCCCTACTGCCTACAAATATGCCCATAGTTCCCCCATCTTCTAAAATACCTCATTTGATTTAATCTTCCTTCCTAACTCCTCCTTTTTGTGCCTAAATTGAGACCATCAATAATCAATTTCTTCACTTCTTTTTCTTTCACTCTTTTCTTAATTCTGCAAATTTCCCATCCCATTATTCAACTGAAATAACTCTTTCATTGATCTCTTAATTGCCAATCCAATTCAGACACTCAAAAAAAGTTATTGTTGTGTGTTCTGGGCAAATCACTTAATCTCTGCTTCCATTTCTTCAATTGTAAAATGTAAAAATAGCACCTACCTTCCTGAGTTGATGTGAGGATTAAATAAAATAACATTTTTTAAATCCTTAGCACAGTGCCTGGCACAGGAGGCACTCAATAAATGTTTCATTTTCCCCTCCCTTCTTTCCATTGTTCTTTCCTTCTTTCCTTTTCTTAATTCTTATCTTTCTTGCCTGCTCATCAGGCTTTGACATTGTAAATCATCTTTTTCTCCTTGATAATAACATCTTCTCTCTAGGTTTTTGTGACACTGTTCTGCTTTTCTTGCCTTTCTTTCCTCTCCTTTTTAGTCTCCTTTGCTGAATTTTCATTCATATCATTCCTATCAATTATGAACCTCTTCTCTTCTCCCTCTATAGAATTTCACTTGATGAGCTCAACATCTCCCATGGATTCAATTTTCAACTTTATATTGATAATTCTCATATTTACTTACCCAGCCCTGATCTTCCCACTGACCTCCAGTCTCATATCTCGTATCTCAACCTATTAGATATCTTGAACTCAGTATGTCTAAAATGATCTCATTATCTTTCCGCAGAAAAACTTCCCTATTACTGTCAAAGCCACCATGGTACTCTCAGTTCTTCTAAGCTCACATCCTTGATGTCAGGCTCAATGTCTCACTTTTTTCTTGCTCTTCTACCCCATCCCTTCAGTTGCCAAGATCTATTGATTGTATTTCTGTAATATCTCTTGCATATGCCACCTATTTTCTTCTGAAACTGACACCACTCAAATATGAGGCATCATCGCCCACTCCTAGACTATTGTAAAATCCTACTTTTTGGTCTTCCTACCTCAGTTTCTCCCTCTTACTGTCTATCTGACAGATTAATTGTCCTAAATCACATCTCTGATAACATCAAAACTTACTTAATAAATTCCTTTGGCTCCCTTTCACCTCAAGGGTCAAATACAAAATCTTCTGGTATGCAAAGCTCTTTATAGCACGTTTGCCCTGCCTTTCCAGTTGTCCTCTACCTTATGTTTCCTTTCATTCCCCATGTATTTTTCTATCTTGTACCATTTATTGACTCCTTGATATTCCTTAAACAACACACACTATCTCCTGATTTCAGGCATTCCACTAGCTGTTTCCAAGGTCTAGATTGTTCTCCCTCCCTCTTAATTGCCACTTCCTAGTTTTCCTTCAAATTACAGCTAAAATTCCACTTTCTTCAGAAGGCTTTCCTTATCTCCTTTAATTCCAGTGCCTTCCTTCTGTTATTTTTAATTTATTCTGTTCATATCTTCATAGTTGCTTCTATGTTGAATCCCCTATTGATACATTAAGCTTCCGGAAAGCAAGAATTGTATTTTGGTTTTCTTTGTATCCCCAACACTTTAAAAATTCCTAATACATGGAAGTGACTTAATACTTTTTTTTTTTTTTTTTTTTTTTTTTTTACTGATTGAAGTTACCAAAAAAAGAATTATGCACTCAAGGTTGATTAGAGCATCAGTCAACAAGCATATGTTAAGCACTTTCTACATTTTAGACACTATACAAATCACTAGAGATGCAAAAATGCAAAAAACAATTTTTTTTTCCTTGAGGACCACATATTATTCTTTTTTTTATAATTTAGAGTAGCTTGCCTTTCTCATCTAGACTGGAAGTACAATGGCCAATTATAAGCCCAATACTAATACTAATAAACTTGGAAGTTATAACCTGCTGTATTTTTCTGATCTAGATCCATTTATCCTGTCTTATGTAGCCTAGTGATCTATAACTCAAATCTGATCAGACATTCTAAAAGATTTAGCTTTAGTACAGCTCAGAAGTCATGTACTTAAACAATGCATTAGCTTCAGTTCCCCCTGTAGCAGGAAAAATTGATATTTGTCAATATATTCAGTATATATATATATATATATATATATATATATATATATATATATATATATATATATATATATATATATATATATATATATATATATATAAATTTACAAACAGCTAAGTACATAGAAGATTAAGGTAATCTGACATGGGAAAGTTATCTGAATAAGGAGTAAGGAACAAGTTCCAAAAACTTAGCTATGTGATTCTGAGCCCAAGAAAAGAGGTGGGGAATCAGTTCTAACCTTTAGGCCCATTGTTATTTGTAAAATGAAAGAGTTGGACTTCATGGCCTCCAACTTCCTTCCAGCTCTAAGATTACTATTTTGTAACCTACAAATTTATTCTGAAGGAGGGAACCAAACTTTATTCCCAAACTCAGTAGTACATAACTGCAATTGGATAAGAGGAAGTTAAATCATGATATAACTTTCCATAATAACAAGGAACTGAAAAATGGATATTCATTGAATGGATGACTAAACAAATTTTGGCATATATATATATATATATATATATATATATATATATATATATATATATATATATATATATATATATATATATATATATACATGAATATAATGGAATATAACTACAGGATAAGAAATAGTAAATATAAAGAGCTTAAGGAAGTATAGAAAGGTTTATATGAACTGATACAAAGTCAAGTATGCAGATAAGGAAAATAATATATACAGTGACTATAATAATACAAATAAAAGTAGGAAAAACTTAAAACTAATTGCTTTGTAATTAAAATGGTATAATGAATTTGGCCATGACAAAAAAAAAAAAAAAAAAAAAGACCCTATATCTCTCTCCCTTCTCTGTAGTATTAGGTATGAAGAACTGCATATATTGTTATACTGTCAGACTCCATTAATGTGTAGTTTTATGAAATGCTTTTTATTTTCTCTTCCTCTTCTCTTTATGTGAGAGGCTTGCTGAAGATATATTTGAAATTTTTGATAATTTTTAAAAATATTAATAAAATATTTAATGAATTAATAAAGGCTTGGTAAAGGTAATACAAATATTTAATTTTAATAACAAAAATCATAGTTTCATGGCCATCAAGAAAAATGTCTTATTAAATCAGTCATTTAATACCAGTTATCGAGTAATTCTTTAGTATACTACAGACTAAAGGAATTTGAATAACAGATAAAACACTGTCCCTACCTATGTTCTGTTCATAGGACTTGACAGTAAAATATAACTAGTTCAAAACTGATAACTATATATTATTACCACTTAGTCATAATTTATAGATAACAATTTGTTTTAGGGCCAACTCAGAGAGTGTTAAAAACAAAAACAAAAACCTCTCAGAATAAATGAAGTTGCACAAAGAAACTTCTATGGCT
This sequence comes from Sminthopsis crassicaudata, assembly GCF_048593235.1. NCBI lineage: Eukaryota > Metazoa > Chordata > Mammalia > Dasyuromorphia > Dasyuridae > Sminthopsis > Sminthopsis crassicaudata. The sequence continues at coordinate 151,604,607 of NC_133622.1, forward strand.
TAGAATGTATGAAGTAATGTTGAAGCTGAAACAAACACAGTTGATCTTTTTGAAACAGTTATCTCTCAGGAGGGCAAACACAATTATTACAAAAGACTTGGAAACTTCTGGAAGTTATATAAGGAAAAAGTCAACTAAGTGTTCTGAGGAAAAAACCTAAATTACCAGTTTAGGACAGATGTAGTAATAACATACAAGGCCCCAGAGATTTCCAAGACAACACAATCATATTTTCAGTATCAGAAGGGACCTGAAAGCCATCTGATCCAAGCATCTCTTTTACAATTTACCTGGAAATAGGTTATTCAGCCTTTGCTGACAATCTCTGGTTGAGGGGAGAAATCTTTATAATCTGTTGCTGAATGAAGTGAGCAGAACTGGAGATTCTATGGCATTAGAGAGAAAAACAACTTTGGAGGATTTCAGAACTCAGATGAATGCATTGATAAACCAAAAAACTGAAGTTGAATCATTCCACCCACTTCCTGTCAGAAGAAGAAATATCAGAATGAAATATGCATGTTTAGAAATGATGATTGTAGGAATTTATTTTGCTGGGTTATGCATACTTGTCATATTTGTTTTTTGTTTAAATTGGGGAGGGACCCTTCGGGAGAATCATAATATTCAGGATGGGAAGAGGACGTCTCTTTCAGGAAAGGGAACCATTTTTCTCAAAACAGGCTACTTTTGGCTAGCTCTAATTCTTAAAAGTTGGATGGCACCTTACTGGACTTTACTTCAACCTTAGACACTTAGCTGTATAATCCTGGGCAAGTCATTTTACCTTTTCCTCAATGTCTTAAAATAGGGAATAATAACAACATCTACTTCTCAGATGGTTGTGAGAATTAAATGACACAGTATTTGTAAAACAGCACAGCTCCTGGCATATAGCAGATACTTAATAAATGCTTATTGCCTTCTCTCCTCCCCATTCCTATATCTTCCTTATAGCAACCCTAAATTTCTCTGCCTTAAACTTGCATCCATCATCCATTTTTAGTTTTTCCTTCTGTGGACAAATAAAATATCTCACTGGTGATAGACCAGAGGTGTAGAATGAGAAGTATAGTTTTAGGCATGGTTTGTTTTGGATCAGTATACTTTTTGACTACAAGAGAGAGCTTCTATTGGAAGGGGAATGAGTTCTTGAAAACTTTAAAAAAAAAAAAAAAAGAGCATCAATATAACTTTTAAAACACAAAAGTAGGGGATACAAGTTGGACAATTATTTGTTAAATTGGATATATTATTTTAAAATAAATGTATATAATGATAGTTATCACTCTCATGTACAATTCTCTTTTCTGTCTTGTATATATTAGTTTATATTTGTTGATGATTACATCATTCATATTTTTTAAAGTCATATTCTTTTTCATATCGAAACCCTTCCATATTTGAAGATGACTATGATTTCCACCCTGTGTCTTCTCCTCTTGACTCATAACAGAGACCAGCACAGTTTCAATTCTTTAAAAAAAAAAAAAAAAACATTCTAGGTAAACATCTGGGCATAAGATCTTCTCAAATGAGGGAATTCCTACTTGCTTATTGCTAAATTACATATTTAGGGAAAAGGACTTTTAGTAATCAAAGCTATAGTATAGGCTATGTGGAATAATAAATAGGTTTGTACTTAGAAAGTGTGGATTGAAATTAATTTCAATTTACAGGTTTGTGAGGCCTTTTGAGGGAGCAATAGAGGTAATCTAACCTTTCTATATACTTTTTCCACACAGTAATTTGCTCTCTAAATGTGTACAAACATTTTGGCATATATCAGTGGTTAATCAGATAAATAAAAAGCTAGCCCACACACCAATTTTAATCTATCTTAATGATAATCATGTAAAAATTTTTTTTACATCTAATTGAGGTTTAAGAGAAACTGGAAACAGGATAATTCTTTTATTTTGTGTCTTGCTTTGGATCTGTATAAAACATGTTGCGCGCCAATTATCTGGGCCTTAAAAGGATATCAAAACATCTAAGAAAGAACTAGTGCTATATATACATGTAGTTCAAAGAACACTAATTGTGATTTCTATTACTCTAAATTCATTAATTACTTATAACTATGATTTATACTAAAATTTCTTTATTACAAATTGCTTTTAAAACTCTGCATCACGGGATTTTCATTTTAGGAGAATATTTGGTATAGTACTATTACCTAATCTAATGCTTTCATATTACCAATGAGGTTGACCCATAGGGATTATTACTCACGACTCTATAGTATTTTAAAGTTTACTAAATTTTTCACATGTGTTCCCTGTATTTAATTTTAATGAGATATGAAAATAAAATGGAAAATGGGAGTATCCAATAATTAATAGAAAGGCATAAAGAAATTCTGTTTAGCAAAGCATTTTAATATAATTTTATTATAAACTTAATATCCAAAACGAATGAAAAATAAAATCAAAGAAAATATAAATTTTAAATTGTTTGCCCTTTGTGTTCAATTTGTATATGAATTTTTAAAAACAATAAAATAAGAGAGAACATTTATATGATATTTTAAAATTTGCAAAGTGCTTCTAATTCTAAGATAATAAAGGAAGAGGTAGAAGAAACCTTAAAAATCTAAATTTCTTATTTTACAGATAGGAAAACTAACAGTGCCTGACACATAGGAAGGAGGTACTTAATGAATACTAGTTGACTGAGACAAAAATGACTTATGTAAAGCCGCATAGCTAATATCTGAGGCAGGATTGTAATAAAGATTTTTCTGACTCCAGGTATAGTATCCCATCCACTATGTCATGCTGTTTCTTTCAACAGCCTTGTGATTTAGATGTTATTTTGTTATCTTCATTTTGCAGATGAGGAATTTAAAGTTGTGACTTGCCCAGAGTCACACAAAGCTTCAGTCTTCTTAAATCCAAGTCCAGCACTCTATTCAAGATACTATGTTACCCCTTTCTATATGTAATAATAAGTTATTTACTTCAGTGTATCTTAATCTCTTCTTCTCTCTATACAGTCCTAGACTTGTTATTTCTTTGGTCTTGATGCTTGAGAAAGTATCTTTAAAAAAGCCTTCCCTCCTCATAGCAAAGAGAAGTTTATTATCTGTCTTAGGTCAAAGAACTGGTGAAGTTCCTGCTACCTGCTATGTTTCTGCTATGTTACTCTGCTCCTTTAAAAACCTATTGTTGTTGTTGTTGTTGTTAAATCATAATATTTATATTATTTTAATTCTGCATTTTAAAATTTTTGCATCAGTTTATGGGAGAGATTATTTTTCAGGTAGGTAGTAGAGTACAAGGCCTCCAAAACCTCCTAATTGTAAGATTCTAAAATTCTTTTATTTTTTCCCATATTTGTATATAGCTTTTAATTAAATTATTTAGCATCTTGACAAGTTTTTAATATATGTTCTTCATACTGGGTGGTTACTTTTCAGGTAGAGAGTAGAATATAAGGCCTCTGGGACCTCTTAATTATAAGATGTTGTCATAATATTTATATTATTTTAATTCTACTTTTTTTCCATTTTGTATCACTTTATGGGAAATATTATTTTTCAAGTAGAATACAAGGTTTCTGAAACCTCCTAATTGTAAGATTCTGAAATTCTTTCATTTTCCCCATATTTGTATATAGCTTTCACCTTTTTCATTTCTTATGGCACAATAATATTTAATTAAATTATTTAGCTTCTGTACAAGTTGTTAACATAGAGATTGTTTTTGTTATTGTTAACTATTAAAACTACAATGAATATTCTTGTGCCGATAAGCTCTTCCTTTTAATATTCTTAAGATAAGGTCCTATTAGTGGTATTTTCAGGGTCAAATGATAGACTATAGATTTCATAAGGAACATACATTTAAAAATATAAGTAGTGAAGTTTGATTTGACATATTCTGTGAGGAATACTTTTAAAGAGAATTGCTGCATAAATCAATATAATTTATTGAATTTATTAAAAAGAAAGAAAAGAGATTTTATCAATGTCATGACAGAAAGTAGCAGTAGTTTTTGCTGTCTAGGAGGCCAGTAGATTATGTTGCATCATTAGCTCCCTTAAGGAGCACTGCATGCAGGCCAGATGGGATGTCCCTACTTAGTAACTACTGCAGTGGAAATAAACATCTGCAGGAAATACAAGCCTGTACACGCAGAAGTGGAAGGGAATATCTTTTAGAAAAGCTTGGTGTGTTCCAAGCTGACTGCTACCCACTTCTGCCTTTAGATTCTGAGCATCCAGCCCAGGGAGGCATTGCCTTCTCTTGGTAATTTTTTTTTTTTTTTTTTCCTTGCTGGCAATCACTGTCATGCTTGGAGGTTTAGAAGGTTTCTTCCGAAGCAGTTATTGGTTGCCTTCCCCAGACTGACAGGGTTGGCTGTGGGACTCCTGGAGAGAAAGTTTCAAGTTACCAGGACGGCAAGCCCCTACGTAGGAAGAGGGAGGTAAGTATGCAGAACTGCGGCCACTGCTCCTTCTGATTGGCTGTCCAATGCAGCTGCTTCCTCGGAACAAAAGGTCAAAGAGGACTGCAGAGTGATTATAAGAGAAATAGCTCTGCTGGACGAATTGTGGACCTCGACAAGTAGTAGGCTCGATTTTTTTCAGGAACTCGCCGACTCCCTTGGCTACGAGTTTGCAGCATACAGCTTCCAGCTGCCAGTCCTAACACAGTTCTTGGGCTTAAGACTCATTTTAGAAGAAACTGCCTGAATTCAGAGACCAGCAGATCTGTTACAGAAGAAGCAATTCCATGATCCCCTTGTAAACTTTGGTACTGCAATGGCTTGTGAAATCATGCCTCTGCAAAGGTATTCATTTTCATCTTGTTTCATTTTGTCTTACCTGATTAACATGCAAACCAAATAACTTTGTCAGTTACATGGCTAATATTTAATTCATATGTTAAGAGCAAGTCTGTTTTTAAAAGATTTTATTTTCCTCCAAACATTCACAGTGACTAATTTTATTTCTGACTCTCTCATTGGATTATTGGGAAATAGGATTGCTCAACTGCCCTTTTTATTGAATACAAATGAATATAGGAAGAAACCGCAGATACGTGCATTTTCAGAATACTTGAGGAAAAGAAAACAAAGAATGAATAGGCAAGTTTTCAGGAAGCCTTTGATTAACTAATTTGCAACATGGTAAAATAGCAAAAGATGGATATTTAGTTTAAATGATGCTGAAGAGCTAAAGACTGTCTTTTATAATCCTGAGGACCCTTCCTCTCGAGATTTCCTATCTAGGCAATTTATTAAAAAATCAATATCTATCTTGTGGTAAAGAAAAATCATAGAAGGATATCATATGTTATCCTCTTTTGCATAATTCTTTATACCTCACAAAGAAAACTTACACATGGAAGCAAAAGTATCTTGTTTATTTACTACATATTCTTTCCCAGATATAACATAAGTTCCTTGAGATCCCACATGTTATCTTTCCCAGATGTAATTTCATTGAGATCAGACACTGTTTCATTTCTGTATCACTGATGCCCTCCATATCTGACACATAATATGGCATTTTATATTTGACCCTGACAGCCAATGAATTTTGCTAAATAAAAGTATGACATACTCAGACCTATGCTTTAGTGGCAAGTAAATTGAAGATGGAATAAAATGGAGAGGAATTTGAAGCAGAGTTACAACCATGTTGCTGTTACAAAAAACCAGCCATTAAATGATGAGTTTCTGTATCAGGATGGTTGCAGTGTCAGAAAAAGAAGATACATATGAGAAATGTTATGAAGGTAAAATCAGTAAATTTGGCAACAGATTGGATAAGTGTTGAAGATAACACACAGGCTAACACTAATAAGGAAGGTAAATAGAAAGGAAGTTTGAAGGGAAAGACAATAAACTCAGTTTTATTTTTTTTTTAGTAAGCTCAGTTTTAGACTCTTTGAGTTTAAAATGTTATTATTCACTTTAAGAGCTACAACTTTTGTAACAAAATGTAACAAAAATAAAGGATGGACCATGGACACAAAAAAATTTTACCATGAGGCAATACTCTTATCACCTGCAGGAACTAGAATTTCTTTTTTAAAATTTAATAGCTGGGGCAGCTAGGTGGCACAGTGATTAGAGCACCAGCCTTGAATTCAGGAGGACCCTAGTTCAAATGTGGTCTCAGATACTTAACACTTCCTAGCTGTGTGACCCTGGGCAAGTCACTTAATCCCAGCCTCAGGGGGGAAAAAAATTACTGGGTGTTTAAATATAATAGCTTTTTCTTTTTCAAAATTCACATACAGATAGTTACTCATTTTAGTTTGCTTCATTTATGTCCTACCTATGGTCATTTCTCGCCATTTACCTTGAAACATTCTTCCCTGTGCTCTTCTGGCTGTCTGTTGGCCATGGAAAAGTCTTACTCCTCTTTTCTTGAAGTGCCTTCTTTTAGGACAAAATCCATTGTAAATTCCCCACTTCCATTTGTAGAATACCTCTCTTCCCTCACAAGAGCATTCTTCAGGGGCATTCCTTCCCCACCACAGAAATAAGATTTCTTTCTTTCCTCTTAACTCCATTCATTTTCCTCCTTACTCCTCCTCCTCTAGGATTCCTTCTTGAAAGACTAGGAGTTACTTTTCCTATGACTTGATTAGGGTACATCATATCTTTCATCTTCATCCTTCACCATCTCTGTTTGCTATCACATTTCGTAATTTTGTCCCATTAAAAAACACAACCCCCTCCAATATCAATATGTTGCTTTCTAAAACAGTATGTGACTAGCAAATATGCTTATATATATTTAAGTGATTGTACCTATTTCTATTCAAGTTTGGTCTAAGACACTTAAAACTCTAACAATATATTAATCCAATGAACTAACAGTAGAGAAAGCTATTCCCTAACTCCTAAAAATTTTCCCACCACTTTTCCCACCCCTCATCATGCTTCTATAGCAACAGAGCTACAGAAGTCAGTCCAGAGGCTTGCAACAGAACTCAACTAAACTAAACAGAACTTAACAAAAAACTAAAAAATAGATGCTTGCTCAGGCTGGAACAGTAGTATGGCAGTGCTCTATGCTACAAGAGAACTTAACCAGAGAACTAAGGAACAGAGGGAACTGGGATAGAACATATTATGGCACTCTCCAAGCCTGAACAAAAGAACCTATTTTCTAATTATGGCCAATTCATTTCCCCCAGAATTCACTGAGGGAAGTGAAATGTGAATTGTTTTGAAGTACAACTTCCAAGGAGAAAAAAAATCAAATGGGAAAGAGTCAAAAAGAGGACAAGAAGAGAAAATATAGGGATAAGAAGACTGAAATTACCAAAGATTTTAAAAACTCAGTTAAAAACAAACATAGAATATAATAGTAACAGAAAGCAATACGAACTTCAGAGTTCTACTAAAAGAGTATAGATATCTATAGACAAATTTTGCCAGACAAAGGAAAATTAATCAGCATTTGATGAAGCAGAGTACCATGAAAATTCCAGAGAGATCATAGAATAACAGTAGGATGTTCCTGAATAGTTTCAAAGAGAAATAAAATTTACAAAAGCATAACTTATGGTCTGAAGAGCAGAAATAATTGACAGAATAGAAAGCATTCAACCTATGATGGCATGGCATCAAAGAAACACCCCCCAAAAAAGTGAATAAATGATTGAGAAGAGGAGGAAAAAGAGGAAGTTCAAAGCAAAGAACAATAGCATTAAAAGAAAACATGATCTCCATAAAAGCAAAACATTGATCTCAAAGATAGGATATTTGTAAAGACAATTTCAGGATTATAGATCTCCCAAAAGAATGTGACAAGTAAAAAAAAAAAAGAAAAAAACTTAAACACTATAATTTTGAAAAAATGTAAAACTAGTCAGAACTTCTGAACAAAGAAAATAAAGTGCTAACCTAAAGAATGCATTTATCTCCTCAAAAAAAAAAAAAACCCCAAAATAGAAAAAGACAAAAACTACTCTTCAAACTCCAAGATATAAAGTGATTGAATTTAACAAGCCCATTATGAACAAGAAATTCTTCAAGCAACAACCAAAAAAAAAGATCTTCAGAAATAAAGGAAAGCAAATTCAAATAACTTGAGTGTTCTGAACTCATCAGAAATCAAAGAATGAAAGAGAATAATGTATTTCAAAGAGCAAAGGAGCTCAAATTGTAATCCAAGATAATCTACCCTTCACATTTGAAGTTAACTTATTTTTTTAAAAAGGATGGCCATACAATATAAGAGGCATATGAAGCAATCTTAGAAAGAAAAACAAATGATCAAATGATTTTTTCAGAAAGCCTAGACAACAAATATTCAAGAAAATAAACAAATTCAGCAATCAAGAACAACAAAATAAGAACAGAGAAGGCATTAAAATATTTCTTAAAATATACAAATGACAAGGGTGAAAAAAGAAATCAAATAGAAGTTATGGTGGAAAAATAGGTTCCAAATATCATGGACTAAAATTCATAACACTCCATCTATAGGTGAATCAATATGTGTGATTTTGGAGGGGGGTTGTGTTTTTTAAGGGGACAAAATTACAAAATGGGATAGTAAATAGAAATGGTGAAAGATGAAGATGGAAGATATGATGTACCCTAATCAAGTCATAGGAAAAGTAACTCCTAGTCTCTCAAGAAGAAGGCATCCTAGAGGAGGAGGAGTAAGGAGGAAAATGATTGGAGTTAAGAGGAAAGAAAGAAAGAAATCTTATTTCTGTGGTGGGGAGGTAATACCACTGAAGAATGCTCTTGTGAGGGAAGAGAGGTATTCTACAAATATAAGTGGGGAATTTACAATGGATTTTAGTGCTAAAAGAAGGCACTTCAGGAAAGGAGAAGTCAGATTTTTCCATTGCCAATAGATAGCCAGAAGAGCACAAGGAAGAATGTTTCAAGGTAAATGGTGAGAAATGATCATAGGTAGGAACAAAAATGAAGGATGAACCATGGACAGAGAAAAAAATCTTACCATGAGTCAATACTCATAACTTGCAGGAACTGGAATTCCTTTTTTAAAAAATATAATAGCTTTTTCTTTTTCAAAATACACGTAAAGATAGTTTTCAATATTCACCTTTGCAAAACCTTATGTCCATATTTTTCTCTTTCCCTCCTCACTGCTCGATTTTCCCCCAGAGTGAAAGGAATCCAATATAGGTTAAGCATTGTACTATTCTTCTAAATATATTTTTACATTTTTCATGCTGCACAAGAAAAATCAGATCAAAAAGGAAAAAAAAAAAAGGTTGTTTTCAAGCCAACAATAAAAATGGTGAAAATGCTGTTATGATTTACATTCAGTCCCTATAGTCCTCTCTCTAGATGCAGATGGTTCTTTCCATGACAAGTCTATAGGACTTGGTCTGAATCACCTCATTGTTGAAAAGAACCAAGTCTATCACAGTTGACCATATAATCTTGTTGTAGCTGTGTACAATGTTCTTTTGGTTCTACTCATTTCACTTAGCATCAATTAATGTAAGTCTCTCCCGGGCTTTCTAAAATCATCCTACTAATCATTTCTTATATAACAACAATATTCTACTAAATTCATATACCATAACTTATTCAGCCATTCTCCAACTGATCGGCATCCATTCAGAGGTACTGGCAAAACAGAAAAAGTTTTCCAGAAGCAAAATCTATAAGAAAATAACATAGACTTTGTATAAAGGCCCTCCTTTATTTATTTAACTATAAGGATCAGAAAGAATAGAGATATGGATCAAAGAATAAAAATCTAGGATAGACCAAAAGGGAACCTAAATAATGAAGGGAATGGGAGGAAAATCCTCTTAGAAAAGGTAGAGAAAATAAAAAAAACTAACAAATGAAATAAATTGAAAAGAAACAAAAGAGAGATTTTGCTTAACTACTTAATTGAGAGGAAAATGAAGAGGGGAAAATATTAAATAGCTAAAAAGAAGAAAAAGAAAAAAGTTAAGCAAAACTTCAAAATTACAAAAAAGATTACAGAAGGAGTGGACTTGGTCATAAGAGTTGGAGAGCTGAGAGGATGAAGATTGCTATAAAGTAGATTAAGCTAAAACCACTTAAGAGATAAAAGTTAGAGAGATAAATGAGAAAAAATGTAAATCTACTCATACATCCTGTGAATGAATTTGAAATTCAATAAAATGAGAAGATTAACAGATTTCCTAAGAACAGAAAACCTGATATTGTTGTTTACCAAAAACAAACAAAAACCCCAGACGTTTAAAAAGAAAGACATACAGAATAAGAATGAGGTTCTGGAAAAAAAAAAAAAATCACATAACCAGGTAATTTAAAAAAGCAGGAGCCATAATTACATATCAGAAAAAGCAAAAACATTCACAGCATTTAAAGGGATAAATAAGGAAACTACGTTATGCCAAAAAGAATCATGGCTAAACCACTATCAGTATTTTACTTATATACTCCAAAAGCATATACATCTAAATCGATAAAGGAAAAAGTAATTATTACAAAAAGACATGGTGGGAAGAGATTTTACTTTCCTCTTACTTTTAGATAAATCTAAAAGAACAATAAACAAAATGGAAAATATTGGACAAATTGCTAGAAAAATTAGTTTTCCTCTTAGAAAAGATTTATGATTTGCCTTTTTGGTAAAGAACAGTAAGGAATATGTATATTTTCATCACCACATGGAACTTTTTCAACATTTATCATATATTAGGGCACAGAGATATTGCAAATAAAATTGAAAATGCAGAAAATAAACTCGTGCTTTAAATGCCATTGTGCAATAAAAATGTTAAATCTGTTCAGGAAGGACAAACAAGATGCATAGACTCAAATTTAAATTTAACCATCAAATATTAAATAATGGGTGATTCAAAGAACAAATTCTAAAAAAAAATAGTAATTATATGAAAGAAAATTATAATGTTAAGACAATATACAATGATTTCTGAGGTGCAGTTAAAGCATTTTTCAGGGGAAAAATAAAATCACTAAATTACTACATCTATACATGAATAAAATAGGAAAAGATGCTACTTAAGACACAATATTGTTGATTGCACATCCTTCTTCCTAATAAGTCATTCTTCATATGACAAGGCAACTCTCATTTCTCCCAGTTTTTAAAGAGAATACTATTTTTGTTGTCTTCTAACAACTCTAATTCTGCCAGCCTACCTTTATTTCACTAGAGCATGATATTGAATCCCCAACTCTTACAAGATTTTCTCTTATTTTTTGTATGTTGAATTTATCTTCTCAAACCATTTTAGCAGTGATTTGGGTTGTGTTCCCTTTAAGAAACTAATCCTTTCAGAGAATGATGTGGGTTGTGCTCCCTAAATTTAGGAAACTAATCCTTTCAGATTGATTTATTCCTTTCTGATTCCCAGCCCCCCCTAGCAGATGCATTATCAATTCCTGAAGCTAGGACCTTTGATTCACAAATCCTGTCAAAAGCATCCTTTTGAATTCCCATGGGAGATCTGGGTTCTCCCTACCCCTATCCAGATCTGAGCCAACTTGGGACATCACCCATAAGCCCCTTTGGCTAAATCTCTCATTATAAAAAAGCCAAGTTGGATCTCTCTTTGCAGATGTTTCTAACATGGCAGCCTTACGCCTGGCTGCCAAGGATCTCTATCCCCTGGAATCCTATTTCCATTTCCGGTGCCTTTTATCTCTACCTTCATCTTTTACTAACTAGACTTTAACTTTGCTTCTAAACCCCATAATAAACCTCTTTTATCAATCTAGGTTTTCGGGTCTGTAAATTCCTTTACAGGAGACTCTTGCGCAGCTACTAGACCTCATTTAACTCTGTATCCTTGCGCCAAATCCAAAGGGGTTGCAGGGGAGCTCTATTTGACTCCCTGTACCCTGAACCTGCCACTAGACTTCAATTAATTTGGATATTCCTTATCTCATCAGCAGGGAGATACTTGTCAAGAATAAAAGCTACTAATCTAATTTTCAAGTTCCTAGAAGTAACCCTTTAGAAGGACTATTCCTATCCAAACCACAGCTAATGGATTTCCACCTTTATCTTATTCATTTACAAATTAGCTACTCATATCAGTTAATCCAATCTTAATCAATACATTTACTAAAAATACAATACAAACACTCAGTAGTTAAATAATATTTAACTATCATTCTCAATTATACTCTCCCTACAAAGGAGACTATGTTGTTAGGGGAAAATAGGCATATGCTTTTAAAAGTGACTTGTCCAGGTCACACAGCTAGAAGGTGTTAAGTATCTGAGAGCAAATTTGAACTCAGCTCCTCTAGACTTCAGGGCTGGTGCTCTATCCCCTGCACCACCTAGCTGTTCCCAGGCATGCACTTCTAAAGTTTTCAGGTTGGGAACACATGTGGCCAAGGCAACTCACAGTCTTGGAACAGTATAACTTTGTTTTCTTTTTTCTCTTGGGAACTATCCATAAAAATTCCTTGATGAACATAGCATAGCATGATAAATATTAAATAGATGTTTCTACTGCTAACCGAAGCTAATCCACACTGTGCTTTATAACTACACTAGATATTGTGTAGTTGTGTCTTTGCTTTTCTGCTTCCAAACTTTTCCTCTGATCATCTAGACTTCTAAGTTTTTCCTAGTTCAGCTAGGATTCCTACTTAACAACAGCTATAGTATATAAATTGTCAAGCTCCAGGCTAAATTCATGCCTTCAGCTAAAGTAATGTTAGGCTCTTTTAGGAAAAGAGAAACACATTTAAGCTAAGTTGGCAAGAAATATCTTCATTTCTGATTCTTTGCAGGATTACTTTCCTTTTAGCAATATTGTGAACAATGAAGAGAAATATCTTCTCTTTTCATCTTTTCAGAAATAAATCATAATTGGGATTGAATACATTGTTCTATTCCCTTTTGTTCATTTCAGGAGCCAGACAAAATAAAGCTCTATTCATTCTTGTTCTTGTTCTTCTTAGGAGTAGCCTCTCACTGACCAATCAAATCTATCTACCTGGTAATATAACATAATACAGAAAGGAAGTTATCAACTCTGACACAGTTCAAAAATCTATTATTCATCTTTTCTCTTTTTCTCTGAACTTTTCTTGGTTCAGTATCCTGAATAGTCTTATTGTTATCTAATTTGGTCTATCCTATTTGGTTTATTCTTTATTCTTTCTAATCCTTATGGAGTTAAGTCTTGTAAGGTGAACAACCATGATATAGTTTATAGTTAGCCAAGCAAATTTTATCTTCTGTCTATAATCGGGTAAACTGTACTTTCCTGTGATCTGCTCTGGTATCTAAATTTCCCAGGTTATTAATCTAAAAATTCACCAATTCTTCATATGCAGATCACTAGAACACACTATATTCTCCATTCACTTCACTGCCCTAGAGCTTCTCATATACAAAATGAACAATTCCTGTTTTACAATGGAACTTTGAGTCAAACTTAATTCAATCACTGCTTCTTTTAGAACTCTGAGGTAAAATTATAACCCAGATAAGTGAACTATCAAGGCAGCCAAAACTCAGCAACTGTTTTTCTCAGAAATAGACTTATGGTCTCAGACAATTAAGTTGTAAATGTAAAATTTAAATTGTAAAGTAAAATGTAAAATGTAATCATCCTACCCTTATAACATAGTTCTGGATTTCTCATCATTCTAGTTACCCTCCACTAGATGTATATCTTTCTCTAGAAGTTAAAAGGGACAAAGTGTCTTTTAAAATAGTCATAACACTCAAGATAGTATGACCAGTGTAGATTACAATAAGATTATTTTCTCCTTTATTGTGAATACAATATTTATGCATAAGTATATATCACAAGATTGTATTTGCTTTTTTGGCCACCATGTCTCATTGTTGACCCAATTTAAATTTGACTTGATTTATTGGGCAAATAAGAGATGTATTTGATAAATAAAAATTACATATTCTACTACTAATCATGTTTTCCATATTTCTTTTGCTTTATATGTGTATTATATATATATGTGTGTGTGTGTGTGTGTGTGTGTGTGTGCGTGTGTGTGTGTGTGTGTGTGCTTACATACAGATATATGTTGGTAAGAATTTTCAAAGGTAACAAACAAGTTAATGATAGATGTAACTAATTTTTATTTAAGAAAACAAAACTGTTGTCTTCTCGGTATAATGGGGGAGGAGGCAAAGTGACTTTCTGGTTTGAAGGCTTAAGAGAGTGGATCAGTTCTAGAGCAGTGTTCTTTTTAGCTCTATGTCTCTTATCTATTGATCTTTTTTGTCATAGCTTGAGAATTTAATTTTCTTTTATTTATTTTTGTTTTTTGTTTTTCATTCTCTCTTTTTTTATTTTTGAGAATTTAATTTTCTAGCTAGGATAAATCAACAAATATATATATATTTGCAGTATGCAATATGCACTAAATGCACCAAGAAGAATTCAATTATAATTCTTTTTGCTGGGGAATTCACAATGTAATCAGAAATAAGATGAAAAAAGATGTTAAAACACAACTTGATTTATTATGAGCAGCTTTGAATATTAAGTCCTGTGATATTTTAGGACAAAGAGTAATTAGTGCTTATTACTCAAATATTTTTCTAAAACTACCAATTTTTAATAAGTGAAGGAAAATTAAATACTTTTGTTTCTAGGAAGTCTCAATTTTAACACAAAAGATCTTAGCTTAAAATATTTTAATACTTTATTGCTAAAATATTGCTAAAACTGTATTTTATTGTGATTCTATCTTAATTTAATTTAATATTTGTTTTAATTATATCTGTATAAAACCTTTAATTTCATTAGGCTGAAACTTATCAGAAAAACTTAGAAAAAAGCAAAGTGCCTAGTTAAATATTGATCAATGTGTTTTGCAATTGCTAAAAGAATTGTCCCCATAGTGTTCCATGTGTACACTGATGATTTATTGTCTGTAAATCAGTTTTGATAATGAGTTACAATTCATTTTATTTGAATAATTCAGTGTAAACACTGTAAAAATTCTAACAAATTAAAATGTTATAGTTTTTTACTGGAATAAGATAGTTAAATGCTTCCCTTTAACGATATGATCTTGGTTGAAGTGAAGGACCTCAAGCCCTGCCTCAGTTGCTCTGAAAGGGGTAATGCCTTATCTGAGCGATCATTTCCAATTGGAAATATATTAAATTTAAGGTAATCTATACTAAGATTAACATCAGTGTACTGAAATGAATCCTGTTCTACTCATACCATACGTAATATTTTAGTTTCACAAAAGTAGATCATTTGCTACAAATTAACTTGTTTAAGCAAATAACTGAAAAACATACTAATGTCAAATGTATTTTCCTTCTAGTTCTCAAGAAGAAGAAAGACCCATGTCACCTTTTTATTTAAGGTATTTTTTATTTATTTGGGGAGCAGAGGAGGTTAAGTGTTCTTTTAATGTATTTACTTATGTACTTTATGATGTATTCTGAAACTCAGGTTACATTAAGACATAACCATAAGCCTCTGTTATTTTCTTACAGGGATTTTGAAAATTTTGCAACAAAAAATTGAAAAGGCTAGAAGATAAAAATAGTTTGCAGGCAATTTTAACTTGAAAATTCCCTATAATAATTCTGCTCTTCTGTATTCAACTCATTCTATTCTATTCCATTCAGCTATTAGTAGGGTGTAGTGAGCTGAGTGAGGAAGACCTGTGATAGATATTAGCTATGTGGCTGGGCAAATCACTTAATTTCTTTTGTCACATTTTGTCACAATTGTATAATGCTATATGTAGAGTTAAGTCAATAACAAGTTGACAAGATTTGAAATGTCTAAAGTCTTTAAAAAACTTTGATCAGTATGTGTGGTAACCTGAATTGAGTAACACTAAGTTTGCAGCCAATATAGATTTATTAAGAGACAGGCACTGTGCTAAACTCTGGGGATGCAAAGAAAGGCAAACAATCTCTGCTCTCAAAGACCTCACATTATTTTTTTTCTCAATAGTATTTTATTTTTCCAAATACATGTAAGAATAGTTTTCAACATTCATTTTTGTAAGATTCTGTATTCCAAATTTTTCTCCCTCTCTCTTTTGCCTTCCTCATTCCCAAGATGGCAAGCAATCTAATATAGGTTAAACATGTGCAATCCTTTTAAACATATTTCCATATTTGTCATGTTATGCAAGAAAAATCACACCAAAAGGGAAAAAAAAAAAAAAACAAGAAAAAAAGTAAACAAACACAAAAAAAGTGAAAAAATTATGCTTTGATTCACATTCAATCTCTATAGTTCTCTCTTTGGATCTGGATAGTATTTTCTATCCTCAAAGACCTCACATTCTAATGATAGACTCAGTTGGCAAACAACTATGTACAAACAAGATAAAATGGAGATAATTTCAGGAGGAAAAAACTGATGGAGGGTAGGGATCAGAAAAGGCTTATTGCAAAAGGTGGAATTTTAACTGGGACTAAAGAATCCAGCTAAACCCAGCTATAGATGAGAAAGAAAAGAATTCTAAGAATGGGGAACAGCCAGTGAAAATGCTCAGTTAGAAGATAATGCAGTGTCTTATGTGAGGAAAGCAAAAAGGCCAATGTCACTAAACCAGAGAATACATGGAGAGTATTAAGATGTAAGGAAACTGAAAGGGGAGGAAGAGGCCAGCTTGTGAAGGACTTAAAAAGCTAAGCAGAGGGTTGTATATTTGATCCATGAGATTTAATAGAGTCATTAATTGAATAGGGGTGTGCCATGGCTAGATCTATGTTTCAGAAAAAAAATTTGACAGCTAAGTAGAGAATAGATTGGAGCGAGATGATACTTGAATAAGAGAGACCATCCAGAAGACTGTTGCAGTAATCCAAACATAAGGCTTTGAGAGCCTGGACCAGGGTGCTGGCAATCTCACAGAAGGAAGATAGAATATATGAGATGTTGTAAACATAAAATTGGTGGGCGTGACAAGTGATTGAATAAGGAGAATAGGAGAGAATGAAGAATTGAGGATGTACTTAGGTTGTGAGCCTGGGTGAATAGGAAAATTTCATCTTGAGAGTAATAGGTAAGTTTAGAAGACAGGGAGGTTTGGGAGAAAAATAACTGAATTTGGTTTTGGACATGTTGAACTTAAGATATCTATGGCACATTCAGTTCAAGATATCCAATAGATAGTTAGAGATGCAGTTAGGAGAGAGGTTAGGGTTTGGAAATGATCATTTAATACAGGTAAGTTGATGAGCTCAGCAAGTGAGTTTAGTATAGGAGAAGAAAAGAAAGATCAGGAAAAAACTTTGCCCACTGTAAATGGGAATGAGGTGGATGAAAATAAAGGTAAGTAGAGCAAGAAAAAGAAGTCATATAGGTAGGAGAACCAGGAGTACCAAGGAGAAGAAAATAAATTATATTGTCAAAGTCTGAAAAAAGGCCAAGAATGATGAAGAAAGCATCAGTAGATTTAGCAAATAAAAAAATCATTAGTAACTTTGGAGAAGAGTTTTATCTGAGTAATGAGCTAAGAAGCCAGATTACAGTTAATCAAAGAATAAGGAGTTCAGCCACAAAATGGAGGATATATATATGAAAATGACTAGCACAGATAGATGGCTAAAATGAACATTTGTTAAGGATCAGGAAGCTGTGGGGATGTTTTTTAGGCAATGGAGAGGCAGAGATCAAAGATTAGTGAAAGAATAATGATATAGGAGCAATCTGCTGGAGAACACTGCATGGGATGTGATTACTTATACCTGGAAAAGGCTTTATGTTGACAAAGAAGAAGGATGCCTCTTCATTTGAGACAGTGGTACAGGAAGAGATAGTGGTGGAAGACTTCTGAGTCATGTGAAATAAGAAGGGGAAAGAGGGAGCTTTCAGTAAATGGCCTCAATTTTTTTTTCATGGAATTTGAGACTAGGTTCTCAGATAAGTAAGAGAGGGGAAGCTATGTGAGATTTGAAGAGAAATAAAAAGATTTGGAAAAGTCACTATGGTGAATGGAATAATGAATCAATTAGAGAAGTGTAAAAGGCTTGCCCTACTGCAGTGAGAACCCAACTCAGATATAAAACATAATAGGCCGTGAGTGAAAGGAGTATTCCAAGACTGAGACTTGGCGCAATCAAGATCCGTGATAGGATAAAGGGACAAAAAGACTCGAGTATTCCAAATACCATCCCACCCATATCTTACCCATTAAGTCAGAGAATATGAATGAAAAGTGCAACCAAAGTGTGACATAAGGAGGGACCAATGTTTAAGTGAATGAGTGTAAGAAAATGGAAGGGAAAAGGAAAAGGTATAAAAGGAAATAAATTTGTTAAACAGGCATTCTAAAAAGTATAAGGGAAGTAGTGAATTGGTCAAGGGGTTATGGGATGTATTGGGTTGGAGGGGATGGAAATAAAGGAATGGGTAATGGGGGTTGGAGAACAGTTTTTGAACAATGGCAATCATGGCTTCAGAATCATTGGGATGGGGAAAATACAATGGATTAGAAATTTGTGAGTTATAAAAAAGAGTATGGGGAGGTTACTATAATCCCTAGGGGAAACAAGGTAGAATCCTCCCAAGATTTCAATCAGGGAAGGGATTGGGGCAGGCTCAGACCAGGTAGAGGTGAAGTCACAGAAAATGCTGGGAAAGAGTACAATGGAATGGCTTACCCAGGAAAACTAGGATGCTAGGAAGCTCCCCTCCTTCCCTGACAGGCACTTCCCTTCTTACCTAGCAGGCTCAGGCAAGGTGACAGATGCAAAGCAGGTATAGATTTGCATTGATGGAGGGAATTTTTTCATGTCAAGGTCCCTTTACTAATAAAATCACAGGTTTATCTTTTTTCCCCTTCCCCAAGAAAACCTTATATTACAACTATATGAATATATGCATATTTGATCATCAAAAGATTGGTCATCAGAAGATGAATGGGGGTGGAAGTGAGTATAGCAACTCATAAAGATTTCCCTTAAAGCATAGAGGCAAATTAGTTACTATGGAGCATGTTGCCATTATCTACAGTGGTAGATAATCCATACCATCAAAGTCATAATCTTTTAAAGTATTAGAGAATATATGCACATATTTTTATATAAGCTTACATTTGCATACTTATAGAAAATATACATTATAAATTATACTTAGAGTCTTAGATTAATAGCTGGAAGATATTATTTTGCATTGGAGGAAACTGAGAGAAGTAACATTATCTGCCCAATATCATGTATAGAATAACCAGGAGCAAGCCTTTAACCCCATTATCAGGCCCATGTGTGTGGAATAGAAGATTCCTCTTCTTTGAAGAATAACTTAGAAAATGAATAAATATGCAACAATTGAATAAACCATAATAATCAAACGTAGAATAATTTTTTCAGAAGCCTACATTGCATAGCTCAAACTAGTGAAATCATGTTTTCCAAGTCTTTTCCCTGAATTGAGTAAAGAGTGACAACATTATTTGATTTTATACCAGTCTTCCTTTAGATTCACTTCTTTTGCCAATATGGCCTTTTATCTACTTTGTGCATATCTAACCCCTCCCCCCAATTAAAATGTGAGCTCATTGAGAGCAGGGACTATTTCTGCCTTACTTTGTATCCACAGGCTTATCACAGAGACTAACTAAACTCTAAGATTTAAATTCAAGATTTTTTTTTCTTTAGAGCCATATCTTAAAAAGTTTTAAAATATACATGAGAATGATATAGGGAAATAAAAGACATGACTGAATTTTCTCATTTTACTTTTTCCATGTAAATGATTTTAAGGAGATATATTAGTTGTAATATAAGAATTTCCTGTAAGTTTCTCCCCTTGCTTCCCTGTACTCGGGGAAGTACTTGTTTTTTGTTTCCATTTTGTATGTGATATGTAGTTATATTTTCATCATCTAAGCTTATCAAGAAGCTGGTTTCAACATTCAGTTGGGTCATCCATTGACCATTCAGAATTCTGTTAAAGGTACCTGAGAGCCCAATGTCTTATTTTTAGATGCAAATTGCCCTTCAGCAACTTGCAGCCTATCGCATTGTTATTTTGTGACAGGGTAATAATCACTTTATAATGTTTGAAGTTGTTTTTTGAGACACCTTTGTGGACTAATTCATATAGATTGATTTTCTGCCACTTAGCCTCCTCCTCATCAGGAGCTATGTCTAACCTTAGCAGTCATATAACTAGAGAACATATAAGGGTATATTTGGGTATGTAGATTGATATTTATTCTGCAATGCAGTGTAGTAATTTTATACTAATGATCATTAGAGATTTGGTAAACATTCCAGCATATTTTAGCATTGGTAGCTAATAGGAACCAGTACTTTTGGTCTCAGTAGAATTCTAAGTAAAGATGGAAGGGACCTTATAAATCATCTGGCTCAGATTCTCTCATTTTATGAAAGAGCAAAATGAGACCCAGAAAAGTTGATCAAGCTCACAGTATTATTTTGATGACAATAGGAATAAGAAGGAATGAATAGATGAATATTGAGGTAACATGTTCCAATAGAAAACAAAGAAAGAGAAATAGAGAAGGAGGGAGAGAGGGAGAAAAGAAGGAAGGAAAGGGAAAGAAAGAGGTTAGGAGGGAGGATAAGTCATTTAAGGTCTCTGCATGATTTTATATTTGTGGATAGACTAGATCCTATTGTCATAAACTTATTACCTGATTCATCCCCTCATTTTGTACCATCATTAGCAAATTTGATCTCCAGAAGAGTAGCTGATATGATTCTCCAGATACTAAGGGTAAACTTATGATTAGCTACTCTTACAGCTAAGCCCCCACCAGTATATTTTCCACCAACAAATCAGCCACTGACTCAATTAGCTTTTAATAAAATCATTTACTCAAAAAAAAAAGGATAATTATATAACATTCTTCTCCATAAACCAGGGTGTATTCTACCCAAAATGCACATAGTGCTCATAGAGAACTTCATATTAAATTAGCTTGGTATGAGGGCATATATATAAGGAACATGTGTTCAAAACAATACATGTTTACAGAACTTTACAGAACTGTGCTTTAATGTCTTTTCTCTTTATTGTCTTGATTTATTTTCTCTTTAATGTCTGTTCTCTTTATTTTCTCTTTATTCTCTTTATTATCTCTTTATTGGAGACAAACAACTGGAAACAATTCAGAGAATTGCCTCTTGACTTTTACCAAATTCTAAAGTTTCTCTTTTAAATGAATTTTCTTTTTTTATGTTTGACTCTCCTCGTGAGAGAACTTAGTCTAAGTTATATTAGAGTATATTCACCAAATCCTCATACTTTTAGATTAGGTCATAGGAAGTCAATGGACAATTGCCTAATGATCATTTTAAAAGTTGTCTGGTGGGTCTTATGTAAATGAACAGCTAGAAAACAAAGCATTGAAGTAATCATTACCTAAAATTAGTGCCTTATCTCTATAGAGTGTTCTTTTAAGTTTTTTTTTTTATATATACATGTCATATTTGTATTTGTTTTTGTCCATTTTGATCAGCAAAATGACCAAATTCTTAAAGAGCCATAACTTTATACTACCAATAGACAGAACTTGATAACTCATTAGTTAGGAAAAGAATCAAATGGAACCCCAAGATTCTGAGCATTAAAGACAAGGAAGGTGTAGTGGTGTCACTGATAGAAATTATGAAGTTAACAGGATGGAGAAAAAAATAATGGCTTAGTTTTGGACAAGCTTAGTTTGAATTGTCAATGAAGATGTTTTGAAGTTAGCTGGAATATTAATATAGATTTCAGGAAAAAAAAGGCCAGAGTTGAATTAGAGATCTAAGAATTATTTAATTAGTTATGAGATTATTAGGGGAGAGAGTAAAGAAAATAGGATTGAAGGCAGAACTTTGAGGAATAATGAAAGTAGAACAATTGAAAGTATAGTAAAGGAGAAAACCCTTTATACATAATAGCCTTAAAGTTTCAAACAGAAACAGTGAATTTGAGAGGTGGAAGAAATCTCAGTGATCATTTGATCACCCATATACAAAAGGAATCTACATTATAACATATGTGAAAAATAGATATCTGGCTTGAAGATCTTCAAAGAAGATAGCCTACTACTTCTCTAATCTACTAATTCCACTTTAGGAAAAGTCTATAGCATTCCCCAGATCTAAAACTTTAGCATTCCTATCAAAAAAGAAATGAGGTTACTCTAGCATGATCTGTTTTTGAGGAAGTCATTCTGATTCTTATAAGCACTTCTTTTTCTAGACGTTTGCCATTTCTTTACTGATCTATAACTATTTTTGTTCTGCTTCAAAAATTTTAAACTACAACATTATTTACTCTCAAATGAAAACATTTTAAACTATAATTTATTAAATAATATGACTTTTTAAACAGTTTTTTAAAATTTCTGAACAAATATATAAGGCTCTCAAAAATATTCTCTCTCCTGTTTATTCAAAGGATGAACAGGAAAAAGTTTAAAAGCTGGTCCAATTTATTTTACTAACATTATAACTATGGGCACAGAGTGGATTGATAAAATGTGTATATTTGTCAAATGTAACTTACTTGTATGGTTAAAGAGAGACATTTTGCTTAGTTTACTGATTGCAGTAAATAGTGATGAAGCAGGAAAAAAATATGGTTATTCACTGATTATAAGCACTGCATTTACAAAGAAAAAGTAAAAACAATCTCACCTCAAGGAGCTTACATTTTAATGGATAAGAACATTCACATAAATTTGTATATACAAAATAAATCAAGAGTGATTGGAGTATAGCCTTGGAGAGAAAGGAACTAGCAGCCAAAAACTGGGAAGGGCCTCCTAGAAGAGGTGGTATTTGACTTGTCTTGAAGAAACCCAAGCATTCTAAGAAATTGGGGATAGCAGAAAGAGTATCTCCCCAAGCAGGATTCAGGCAGTAGCTACAGTGCCTGAAGCACAGATATTATGTGAGGAACAACAAAAAGGATAGTTCAAAGAAAATTGTATTTAGGAAGTCTGGAAAATTAGGAAGGGGGCAAATTGTTAAGGACTTTAAATGTGGAGCAAAGGCATTATAGTGTAATGGAGAGCCATTGGAGTTATTGAGTAAGGAATGACATGGTCAGGATTATACTTTAGGAAAATCATTTTGACAGTGGTGTGGAGGACGTATTGAAGTAGTGGGAGACTTGGAGAGAGAGTCAGAGTTCAATTAGAAGGCTATTGAAACTGTCTAAGCAGTAGAGAGGACTAACTAGGGTGGTGAATGGGACTAGCGGGGTAGAGGGGGGAAGATTACACCAGAGATATTGTAGATCAAAGAGATTACAGAATTTGACAAACTTGATGACTGGAAGGTTGGTTGTTCTTGGAAGGTTTGTTGTTCTCTTGAAAATATAAAAAAAAATTTTTTTAGAGAAAATCTGAAGGAAAAGATAAACTCTGTTTTGGACATGCTATGTTTGAGATGCCAATAGGACAACCAGTTCTAGATGTCCGATTTGTAGTTGTTAATATAAGTATAGATTCAGGAGAGAGAATAGAGCTACAGATATAAATCTTGAAGCATCTACATAGATTAACAAATTAATCTAGTAAGAACTAATGAAATCACTAATAAGTGAGTAGAGAAAATAAAGATTAGAAGAAAGCCCAAGACCAGCCCAGAATTAGTGAATAAAACATTCCTATCCAGCAATCGAGACTGTGAAGCTGGAATCAGGCAAGTAAACAGAGAACCAAAAGAAATCAATGCACAAAAAATAAGAGAAAAGAGAATGTTGAGGGAGGAGGAAGGTGGGTAAAAGTGTCAGATATTCCAAAGAGTCAAGAAGGATAAGGACTGATTAAAAAAAATCTAGTAGACCTAACAATTAAGAGATTATTGATAACTTTGAAGAAAAAAAGTGTTCATTGAATAATGAAGTCAGAAACCAGTTTGCAGAAATTATAGAAGAGAATTGATAGAGAATATTTGAAAATAGCAAATCTTGAAAGCTTTCTCAAGGCCAAGGAGTGGTTAAGAGATAAAAGCTAGCAGGAATGATAAACTTATGTGCAGGTTTTTGTTTTTGTTTAAGATTGGGAAATTTTTAAATTTGTAGGCAATAGGGAAGGGAACAATAGGTATAGATAGATTAAAGATTAGAGAGAATGGGAAAGTAAAGCCAAGATGAAGGAATAGCAAAAAAATGCAACAAAATTCCCCTACCCACCCAAATGCACCAAACTGATAGATAAATATAAGAAAAGGTTACAATGACTTATTTTGTCAGGCCAGGAGGACTTTGAACAGTGGAGATAGGTCTATCCAGCAACTTGTACCATATTAGCATAGAGAAAGAATGTGTAACAGTGCAAGAAAAAGTTTCAAAATCCTACTGGGATCCTTCATGCAGAAAAAAAGAAGAAGAATTCCAACTCACAATTTTGTCACCCACTACCCAGTCCTAGGTCATAGATCTTGGGACTATCTTGTGTACTATTTTGGGACCTGCACTTAGAGATGGCAATTGAAATGAGTTCAGAAACAAGAAATAACTGCATAGTTTTTCTTTTTTCTTTCTTTTTTTTTTCTTTTTTTTTTTTCCTGAGGCTGGGGTTAAGTGACTTACCCAAGGTCACACAGCTAGGAAGTGTTAAGTGTCTGAGACCAGATTTGAACTTGGCTCCTCCTGAATTCAAGGCTGGTGCTCTATCTACTGGGCCACCTAGCTGCCCCCAACTGCATAGTTTTTACTCCAGGAGCAGAGTAGGATCTCAGTTCCAATGTATAGCTCACTCTGAAGAATACAGAGAACTAACTAGAACAGCAATCCCAAATCAAAGGAGAACTGCATTTTCATCACTCTGAAGGAGCAGAGCTTCTGAGTTGGCTGATTGGTTGAATTATACATTTGCAGAGTTCAGACCAGGAGGGCAGTGATCAGATTTTTCCATCAATCAGATCATTTGGGAACACTGAAATTTTTCAGGTTTTCAGTCTGAGTTGTCTCCAAGATCCTAGAATAATAGGATATTCAACATTAAAAAAAAAAAAAAAAAAGACACAAACAAAACAAAATAGCTGCAGGACCAAACCTAGCTTTTCTTAAAGAGCTCAAAGCTAGACTGTAACATCAAATTTGAAGTCAAGAAGTAGACTGGAAGGATGGGTGAACAAAAAAAAAAAAATGTCCCATCACAAAGAGCTATTATGGTAGGAAGGATGCTCCACAAACCCAGAAATGAATGACTTCAAACCATTTATGAGCAAAGCTTCAAAGAAAAAACACAGTTTAGGAATAAATCAAATTTTGTAGAATAGAAAAAGCAGGTCATTTTTTAAGAGTTTAAAGTGGTTTTTGTTCATGAAATGAAGGCAGTTAAGGAATAAAATGGAAAAAAGATGAGTTATAGAAGAAAAATTTGAAAAGTGGAATTAAAAAAGAGATGTAAAATCTTACCCAAAATTTTCTGAAAATTAGGATGGACCAAATAGAAACCAACAATCCCATGAGACAGTTAAAAGATTGAAAAAATAGAAGAAAATGCATGGTATCTTAGAGAAAGAATAACTGATCTGGAAAACTGATTAGTAAGAAAAACAATTAAGAATCACTGAAATGGGGCAGGTAGGTGGCGCAGTGGATAGAGCACCGGCCCTGAATTCAAGAGAACCCAAGTTCAAATGTGGTCTCAGACACTTAACACTTCCTAACTGTGTGACCCTGGGCAAGTAACTTAACCCTGGCCTCAAAAAAAAAAAAAAAAGAATCACTGAAATACCTGAATGCAATAATTTTTAAAATTAATTTTATAATTATAATTTTTTGACAGTACATATGCATAGATTTTTTTTTTACATTATCCCTTGTACTCACTTCTTTTCCAAATTTTCCCCTCTCTTCCTCTACTCCCTTCCCTAGATGACAGGCAATCCCATACATGTTAAATGTGTTACATTATATCCTAGATACAATATATGTGTGTAAAACCGAATTTCTTGTTGCACGGTAAGAATTGGATTCCGAAGGTAAAAGTAACCTGGGTAGAAAGACAGTAGTACAAACAGTTTACATTCAATTCCCAGTGTTCCTGATTCTGTCCATCATTGATCAACTGGAACTGAATTAGATCTCTATGTTGAAGATATCCACTTTCATCAGAATACATCTTCATAAAGTATCATTTTTGAAGTGTATTATGATCTCCTAGTTCTGCTCATTTCACTCAGCATCAGTTCATTGAAGTCTCTCCAAGACTCTCTGTGTTCATCCTGCTGGTCATTTCTTACAGAGCAATAATATTCCATAACATTCATATACCATAATTTACTTAACGATTCTCCAATTGATGGGCATCCATTCACTTTCCAGTTTCTAGCCACTACAAAAAGGGCTGCCACAAACATTTTGGCACATACAGGTCCCTTTCCCTTCTTTAGTATTTCTTTGGGATATAAGCTCAGTAGTAGCACTGCTAAATCAAAGGGTATGCACAGTTTGATAACTTTTGGGGCATAGTTCCAATTTGCTCTCCAGAGTGGTTAGACTCTTTCACAACTCCACCAACAATGCATCAGTGTCCCAGTTTTCCCACATCCCCTCCAACATTCATCATTATTTTTTCCTGTCATCTTAGCCAATTTGACAGGTGTGTAGTGGTATCTCAGTGTTGTCTTAATTTGCACTTCTTTTGATCAATAGTGATTTGGAACACTCTTTCACATGAGTGGAAATATTTTCAATTTCATCATCTGAAAATTGTCTGTTCATATCCTTTGACCATTTATCAATTGGAGAATGGTTTGATTTCTTATAAATTAGAGTCAGTTCTCTATATGTTTTGGAAATGAAGCCTTTATCAGAACCTTTAACTGTAAAAATATTTTCCCAATTTGTACTTCCCTTCTAATCTTGTTTGCTTAGTTTTGTTTGTACAAAAGCTTTTTAATTTGATGTAATCAAAATTTTCTATTTAGTTCTCTTTTGATCACAAATTCCTTCCTCCTCCACAAGTCTGAGAGGTAAACTATCCTATGTTCTAATCTATTTATGATCTCACTGAATGCAATAATTAAAAAAAAAAAAAAAACCCAAAACTTAAGACATCCCATTTCAAGAAATCTTAAAAGAAAACTGCCTAGATCTCTAAGAACCAGAAAGTAAAAGAATATCCTGAAAGAAATCTCAAAATGAAAACTCCTATGCATAGCATAGCTAAAAGCCAAAGTTGCAAGTAGCCAGAAACAAAGAATTCAAGAACCAAGGGAGACACAGTCAAGACTGTACAAGATTTAGCAGATACCAGTATCAGGGAGTGAAGAGCTTAGAATATGATATTCCAGAAGACAAAAAAATCAAGGCTTATAGGCAAGAATAACTTAACTAGCAAACTAAATATAATCCTATATTCATAGGGGAAAAGGGGAAGAAATGATTTTTTAAGAAATAAAGGATTTCCAAGCCCTTTTAATGAAAAGACCAGAGCTGCATAGAAACTGAAGTTCAAATACAAGAGTTAAGAGAAACATAAAACAGTTAAAACAATAAATTGTCATAAGGAACTAAACAAAAATAACTTGCTTACATTTTAATAGGGTACAAAATGAACTCTCATTAATCAGAGGTCACAAAAGGAATTCATTTAGATAAGGCCTGGAAGTGGTTCTTTTATATCTTGATGATCTTATGAAAAGAATAGGGAAAGAATAATATACTGGGGGAGGAGGGAAGGGGGAGAGAAGGTACAGGAGACAAAGGAAAGTTAGCAAAACATTTTACATAACCAGGGAAATCAAATTTAGCTTATTCAATTGGACCTCTAATAAAGGAATATTTGTTAATAAGATCTAGTTTTCCCTACAAGAAATGTTTAGACAATACCCAAATCTGTTAAAAACAAAAACAAAACAAAAAAAACCTAATAGCCTTTTTTTTTTTAGAAGTTTTTAAAAGAGTTCCCAATAGACTGAATCACTGTAAAAATAAACATGTAATTTTGAGATGGGAGCTTGGGAGGAGAAGAGGGAGAAAGAGAAAAGAGATAAAGAAAGAGGAGAGGGAGATAGAGATTTATTGAGATACATCAAGCACAAGAACTGTTAGTAGAAATTTTTACGCAGATATGTTTATACTGTTTAATAGAGAAGTAGGGGATTAGAGTGGGTAGAATAATAGCTCTGGAGACAAATGACCTGTGTTAAAAATCCTTGATACTTAACTCCCTGCATAACCTTGGTGGAGGTCACTTGCCTTGTTTGGACCTGTTTCCTCATTTTCACTTCATTCACCTACTGGTTTTCTGACTCTTGCTTGTTTTTGGTTTTTGTTTTTGTTTTTGTTTTTGGTTTTGTTTTGTTTTTTTTTTTTTGTTTTGTTTTTTTGCATGATTCCTGCAAGCCCAGAGCTTTGATTCCAGTTCTAAATCCCCTGGTCCCATTTATTCTCAGTTTTATCATGCTGACAATCCAACTTTTGCAGCACAATCAACAATATCCGTGGAATGGTGCTTTTCCCCCTCTGAGGCACTCTTTCAGCACCAACTGATGATAGAGCTTGCTCCCTGACCCACATAGAGGAGTCCCCAAACAGAATCAGGAAGGTTTTAGAGCAAGGATCCTTGCAGAGTCCTACTGTCTCATCACCTCACTCTCATCTGTATTTGCATTCAATCATGAGAACATCTCATCTTTTCCCATCCTACAACTATACCCAATAGCAGTGATTTGGTTGTTATATTTGCCCCTTCTTAGGTCAGGTTTTACTTTGAGAAGAAGTGAGGCAAATATAATTCATTGCACTTTTAATAAAGGCAGATTACTTTGCCCAAACACAGGAAGAATATACAAGGATATACTTACTTAGCTTCTCAAAGCAACTTGCATAGTTGGAGGCACTAACTTTTTTTTGCCTCTAAATGACAGGGAAGCTGCATCCTGGAAGCTTAAACTAATGGGGTTACAAGGATAGCTTTGTTCTATCACAGAGAAAATAATCATTTGTTTAAAAGTTGAAAGGGAACAGGTTTAGCAGTATCAGATCTCAAATAACATTATGAAAGAATGTCAATCAAAACTATTGAGTACTGATATTTTAAAAATAGAATTTGTGTGACACTTTTAAAAGCTCTGAGAGACAGTTTCTGAGTAATTTAATCATTGTATTAATGAGGCCAGCATGTTTATTAATAAAGGAATGGTCATTTGGTTGTCTCTTTTAGATCAAAGACCCTCATGGCAGTGGGTTTAGTTTATATGCTTTTCAAAAAATAATTGTTTCTTAGGGTGGCAATCAACTCTGATTGGCTAGCAAATAATAAGAGAATAAATATTACAAAGAGAGGGTGGGTTATATTACAATGAGGGTCTTGGGGTACATGGCTTGGATCACCCAAATTTTTGTCAAAGGGACTTATCAAGTTCTATAACATCTGTTTGACAAAAGGAAGAATCCACATTTTCCCAGACATGACTGAGCAAACATAATGAGCAGGAATGCACTCATTAGCCCAAACTTAGAATTTGTTTTACTCTCTTTGATTAGATCTTTGCATGGATATATCTTTGAGAGAAATTTCCCATATAGGTTAGTTTCTGGGTGAGTAAATAAATAGAAAAGGAGAAAAAATTCTTGGTCTTAATATAATAATTAGATGTTAATACCAGAGAGAAAAAATCATTTTCACATAATTTTTTGATGAGGTTAGAAAACATCTGATCTAATTCATTTACAAATGAGGAAATTGAGTTTGAGAGTGGCTAAGTGACTTTTCCAAGGTCATATAGATAATGTCAGAGGTAAGATTGGAACCTAGGATCTTTGACTGCTAAGTCAAGTTTTCAAGTGGAGGCTGAATGACTACATACTGGCAATGATATAAAGGGAATAGGACTTGGATTTGATGGTCTCTGAGACTTCTTTTAATTCTAAGATTCTGTGATTCTCTTTCCTTTTAGAAGTCTAGTCCACTCTCTGTTTTCATTAGTGTAAGTAACAGGTACAGAGAGGTCAAATGTATTGCTCAAGATCACAAAGCCTATGACAAGAACCTGTGTCCTGATTAACAGTGCTTTCTCTTTGTATTATACTTTTTTTCCCTCTGAAGCAATTAATTGACATAGCTAGTAAGTGTCTGAGGCTGGATTTCAACTCAGTTCCTCCTGACTTGAGGGCTGGTCTCTATCCACTGCACTACCTACTTGTCCCATTATAATGCTTTTAATGTCTGTTGCGCAATTATAGCTTTTTGGAGCATATTCATCAGATGTTACATGTCAGTGTGGTAGCAATATGATTACAGCAACAAAACAAAATTTAACAATTGAAAGGCTTGGGCCTTTCATTACCAAAAATATGAATAATAGCTATAGTCAATTATCTTTTCATTATTAAGAGTCAACATAAGTCCACATGGGTTGGGAAAGAGAAACCTGAGCTGCTAAAATGTATATTATATACTTAAAGGATTCCAGCAAAATAGTTTCACAAGATTCTAGAAAAGATCAGGTAATAATAGTTTGCCCTCAAGTATTAAGTCAGTTGTTATTATTGTTGCTGTTCAGTTGTGTCCACCTCTTCCTGACACTCATGGACCAAAGCACACTAGACCCTTTAGTCCTTCACTGCAGTGATCTTTGAGTCAAAGTGATAGATAAAAAGATACAGCGGGACATTCAAGGAAAGAGAGAAATAAATCAAATATCTGAAAGTCAAGAAAAAAAAATATTACAAAAAGAACCATGTTTTGTCATATCTTGAAAATTTCAAAAAGCAAAACTTGATATTCTTAAATATATAAACTTAATATGTAACTTAAAATATAAACATTTTCAAATATTGACTCAAAATAAAAGCACACTCATATGAAAGACCAAAAAGAATGCTAAGCAATAGAATAATTACTGAGGTGTCAAATTAGGAGACCATAAAGCTGCAACTAGCCACAAAATGTCCCACAAAACTCTCCAGTGATGAACTATGTTAAAATGTAATTATAAAATACCTAACAATATAAATTAAAAATACAATGCAATAGAGATAATGTTTATTTGCAGTTTTAAAATCAGTGTATGATTCCCAAGGATCCTTTTCAATTTGAGTTTGACACCACTGCTTTAAAATAATACAAATGCATGAAAATGTACAATGATAAAGGTAAAAGTCTGAAAGGTAAAAATCCAAATTTGAGGCTTGGTGCATTTCTTGGATTATTCAAGCTCTTAGATGTAGAAATGAGAAACCTTCAGAAATGAACAGCAGGAAAATGAAATATATATATATATATGCAGATATATATATAAATCAAATATATAATTTGATATAAATTGATTTTGAAAAGAAAAAAAGTGGTTATAACAGTGTTTAAATATTGTACTAAACACCATCTTAGTAGGGGCTAAATTTATGCCATTTTATGTTATTAAACATAACATTATTAACATTTATTTATGTTATTAAAGAATTTATACTCTCTATGTGTGTATATGGTATATGTGTGTATTACATTACATATAATAAACATTTTAATGTACCACCAACTATGTGCCAAAGTGCTATAGTATTTTTTAAGAAATATTATCTAATTTAATCTTCATACAACCCTATTATTATCCCTATTTTATAGTCAAAACTGAGGCAAAACAGGTGAAACATAGCTAGTAAGCATTTGGGAGCAGATTTGGATGTAACTAACATTATGTAGACATCTTTAAATCTATAGTTATATCTATAGATATAGATATCTTTAAAAGTCAGAGAGATCATCCATCTATCCAGGACGAAGCTGCCCTTAATATAAATGAAAACAGATTATATAGTGATCTAAGGATAGTGTGAATAGAGAAGACCTCTTGATGTCCCTTTGATTCTTGTTCAGATATTTCATTACCAATCTTTTCTTTTGTTCTGTTTTTTTTTTTTTTTTTTTTTTCTTTATACAGTGCTCCTGTGAACCAAATCAGTAATGTTCCAACTACTGGAGAGTAAGTAATTCATATCTATTCATTCTAATTCTCAAACTGTGAAAAACCAACAAGAAAAGCAACCTCATTAAAAGACAAAAAATTGAATTCATGGATAGGGACTGGAGCCATAATTCCATAGCTATAATGCAGTCACTTGATTGGAAACTTTCTCTTCCAATGCAGATCACCTCCATTTCTGCTCTGATCTTACAAACTTGAATGCCTAAGGCATTGAATTAATGACTTGCCTAGATTCCAACAGCTAATGCATATATATGTAAGTGTGTGATTGATATAATACAGATATACACTTGAAATATAACTTGAAATAATGGCAGTAATTTACAATTATGTACTACTTTAAGATTTACAAGGCATTTTCCTCATAAAACATTGTGAAATAAGTGTAAATATTATTAACCCCATTTTTAAAGATGAAGAAAATGAAACTCTGAAAGATAAAGCAACTTGGTCCATAGTTGGTGTGGCAATAAAGTTTAAATTGAGATCTCCTGATTCTAAGATACATTTTCTATAATGATTTTATTATTGTTTAATTATACCAGATAATAAGTACATTTGCACATTTGTTATATTTATATCAGGTGACATGGGGTAAAGGATAAAAAACTCATTTTAATTTAGCAAGGCCAGATTTCAAATGTCCCCTTCTGACACATGCTATATAAAACTAGATAAATGATTCAGCCTCTCCTTGCCCTGAGACAAGTCTCAAACATTGTAAAGTACACATGAGGAGCTGCTCACTTCCTTTGGTAGAAGGAATTCCCCCATCAGGAGTTTCATAGCTGAATAAAATAACTGTTCCAATTTATATACATACACACACACACACACACACATACCTACATATATAAATGTTATATATACACACATATATGAATATACATTTTTACACTATAAATACCTATGATGATACAAAACAGAAGCATATCTATAAACATATATATGTATACATATATCACATGTAAACATATGTACATTGTATATATTTGTGTTTGCGTATTGTCTGTTTCTATGTATATATACACAAACATATATTTATAGATATATAACTTTAAAATAATTGTTATTAAAACATTTCTTCATATTCTTAATTTTTTCCCCCTGTGTAATAATAAATTTGTGATCTTAGTATATGTGTCATACCAGGCACAAAGTATGTGACTTTGGTCTCCATGTGCTTATGCAACACATTATTTTTTAAACAAAGCATCGCATTAGTTTTCTACATGTGTTCTAATATATAGAATGACAATCATTTTGTAGATGTTAAAACTTGTAATTGGCCATATTCTTTTTTTGGTTTTTTATTTACTAGGTTCTTAGAAAGAACAATTCGATCAACAGTGGAACAGCATCTTTTTGATGTTCAAGATTCTGGCGGTCAAAGCTCAGAAGATTCAGAGTGTGGAGCATCATCCCCTTCTTCCATAGTAGCTACCAGACAGAAACGATGGCATAACAAAGATCAGAATGAAATCAGATATAACAGAGAAAGGTAAGTTAGGAAATGGACCTTTTGTGTTTATGCAAATATGGAATTACATCTACATATCTATGCATTTCCAATATAACACTATGCTGCAGCTATGTTTATTGGTTATATTTGTGTAGCCAAAAAAAAATAAAGTTCATGTATTTAGAACATCTTTTTATAAAAATTTTCACTGTTCATGTAGAAATTTGTTCAGACTTTAGTTAGAAGTCAATGTTTTCTCCATTAACAACTTATTTTGAGCAATGGAAAACCATTTGGATAGAAAACAGACCTGTGACATGGTATTCATAAAATTTCTATCAACAGTGTGGTTTTTGGTTGTGAAACCTAATCCCTTTGATTCTTAGACTAGTTCATGAATGAGTGGGTTCCTCCAAAACATTTGTTTGAGGAAATGTAAAAAAATAATCTTGTTGTTATAGAAAGAGTGTTAATGTTGGCATTAAGAGACCCAAATTCATGCACATAGTTCACCTATAGTGATTGCTTGCTGTGTAAGGGAGAGGGAAGGGGAGAAGAGGGAGGAAGAAATTGGAATACAGGGTTTTGCAAAAGTGAATGTTGGAAAAAAAAAAAAAAAACTGATGATGAGACCTATAGCCAAACAAAATGAAGGAAAAAAATATATCAGTGCTCATGTGTCCAACCATAATTCACACCAAACCTATCACACACAGAATTTTGAGACAATTCAGACAAGCTATTCTATTTGTATATTCACTGAAGACATTGTGACTAAAAAATATTTGTTTACACTAGCAACTTCTCTACAAGAAATATATTTTCTGCAAAGAAAAACAAAATTCCTGCTTGATGGTGACATTTTAATAGGCTTTATTCTATGGGGTTCCTTTGGAGGCGCAAAAAATGTGAAATAATTTAAAAAAAAAACAAAAAAACCAGTTTTCAATGTTTTCAAAACCTACAAGATAATTGTGAAAAGAATGTTAAATTTACAAATCCTGGCTCTACCTTTTGCAACTTGGGTGATCTTGTCCATTGATCATTTCTAGGTTTGCATTTCCTCATTTGTAAAATAAAGGGATTGCACTAGAATCCAAAAATTAGATGATCTATAAGGTTCCTTTCAGTCGCTAAGTAGTCAAAAGTTAAGAGTAGTTTTCAAAGGCAGAATTTCAAACTATCAGCAACTATATTAAAGATTTCTATAAATTACTAATGATAGAGAAAAATTAAACCAATATTAAGGTTATATTTCAAACCCAGAAAATCAACAGATTGACAATTCTATATTAAAGATCATTCAAGAATATCATAACAGCTAATTAATATAGCATGTATTTTGTTCCAAGAACTATGCTAAGCACTTTACAATTATTATCGTATTTGATCTTTACACTAATCCTGGGAATAGGTGCCATTAGTATCTGTTTTGCAAATAAAGAAACTGAAGCAAATGGCAATTAGGAGACTTTAAAGGGTCACCCAGCAAGAAAATGATCAGAGCCACATTTGAATTCAGGTCTGTAAGACATCTGATCTGGTGTTCTATCCACTGCACTAATTAGAGGCTCCTGCCTAAAAGTATACTTTTGGTGGAATATTGAAATAGTTCAACTATTTTGGAAACTAATCTGAATTTATGTGAAAAAAATCACTAATGTATTTATAGCCCTTTATGTAGAGATGTCAAAAATGGAAACCAAGTGGGTGCTTTGATGGGGGCAACGAATAAACAAATGATTGTATATGAATGTAATGAAATATTATTGTCAAATTATAAGAGAAATATGAGAAGACATGTATGAACTAACATAGAATAAAATGAGAACAGTATATAATATCACTGCAGTCACTTTATTCTGAATGACCATTTGGAAAACAGATGGTGCAAAGCACCTCTCCCTTTTTTGGTAGACTGGAGTAGAATGTAACATTATGTTCTCAATCAACTAATCAGTCAATCAGTTGTTAGACGGTTTTGTTTGACCATTATGCTGGCATGTTCATTAAGGGAGAAAAGGGAAGGGATGGGAGCTGTGATTTAAAAAACAACAACTATAATTTAAAATTTTAGACTTTTACCTAATTGAAACTTGCCCTTTGATTAACTGATTTTATTAAGGTTTACTTTGTATAATGCATTAGTATAGCATTTAGAAAATTTGGGGGATACATTGGAGAAGAGAAAAATATGTTATTTTCAGATTTTTAATGGTTCCTATATGAATGATAAATCTATCATTTTTAAATAATAATGCATTTAATTTCCTTTCCAATGAATCATATTCTCTTTATGACCAAAACAAATTCCTCTAAAGCAATATTCTAGGAGCCTCTTTTGAATTTTCAGTTCTTCTCCCTGTTTAAAAAAAAAAAAACATAAATTAGTTTTACTACAGTTTAAAAAGTTGTACTTTGTAGAATAGTGGCCCTTGCAAATTTCTGTCCAAGAATAATTTGCCTTACAAAATAAGTAACTTATTTAGCATACAGATTTGCACAGGCTGTTTTTCAGAAAGTTGTAGTGCTTTTGCCTTTAATCGTAGGATGAAACCTGGGAATCCCTGGTACATTTTTCTTCAGTGAGCTGTGATTATGATCATGGGTCCTTTCTACCATCTGTAAAATTAGGCATAAAAATTATGCTTGCTTTTTAAATTGAAGGATACTTATCTACAAAGAAAATATTCCTTCTGAGTTCAGCAGCCTCGAGGAATGTATTTTGACTGCTCAGGAAGCAGAAAAATACCAGGAAAACAACTGTGTATATATTGAAGAAAACAGTAAACCTAAACGACAGAAGTCCAGTACCAGACTTTCTGAGATTAATGACATCCAAGATAATCATGTGGTAAGTGAATTCTTCCTATAAGATATTGAAATGCAGCATATTTAGGAAAATAAGTCTTTCTACTAAACATTGCAGAACATGAAAACTCATTTTGGGTGCAATTTCATAGAATTATAGAATTTCAGAGATTTAATGGAGACTTGTCCATTAAAATCTTGCAACTTAACATTTTTTACTATTAGAGAAGCAGAGATAGAAAAAAGGTTAAATTTTTGCCAAGGTATCATTGCAACCAAAATCAGCACTGGGTTTTTAATCTTTGGAATGTTTTTGAAAAAAAGATTAGATTTTAATCAAGAAAAACTGACATCTTTTTTCATTTCTACACCATCCTTTGAGTTCTGTCTTCTAGTTTAAATTCTTAAAAATAAATTAAGACAAGGAAGTGACCAGTACATGGGTCTAACTACTGTCCAATCTGACCATGAGCTACAGTGTCCTGGAAAGGAGGGGTGGGAGGGAACACTCCCTGCCCTCTGGCTTAGCTCCTCTTACAGCCTCCAGCCTTCCAGACCTCTGTAGTT
Source organism: Sminthopsis crassicaudata (assembly GCF_048593235.1). NCBI lineage: Eukaryota > Metazoa > Chordata > Mammalia > Dasyuromorphia > Dasyuridae > Sminthopsis > Sminthopsis crassicaudata. The sequence continues at coordinate 151,641,257 of NC_133622.1, forward strand.
CATCCCTCAGGCTGCTGTCCAAATTCTTCCCTTTTTGAAAAGGTTCTGGACGGAACACCATTTTAATACAGTCAGATTATTATTTTAAAAATAATTTGTCACAAACTTAATATCCATCTCGATGAAAACAAAATAAAATCATACTTGAAGCTATTTTTAAAATGAAGAAAGGTAGCTTAACATAATGAAGATAAAACAGCTGGCCTCAGGATTACCTACAATGTATACTGTGATTATGTGACCTGAATGAGCTGGTTAACATCTCAGTGCACCCAGATAACTGACTTTCTAAAACAACTAGTTGCAAATAAGGTTCTAACCTGCAATTGAAGAGGGAATTTCCATACTGAGACTTTCCAACATTAATGAAATCTCAAAGGTTAGAACCCTCTCTAACCCCACTACCCTACAAAACTTAAAAAAGAATAAAAAATAATGCTGAAGCCCCCCCACCCTATCAAAATTACTTTGTATATAGTTGTATATGCAGATAGACACAAATTTTGCATATCCAAAAGTATGTGTATGTATATATGTATATATAAAAAATAAATAAAAAGTATATATGTATACATATGTATGTATATAAAATATATCCAAAGTATGGATATATATATACACACATATATATGTATACACTCTCTCTATATGTGTGTGTATATATATATAGATATATAGATATATATATAAATATATATACACATAGGCATATGTATATGTATATATGTGTATATGTGTGTGTGTATCTATAAATTATCCTTGTTTTATACTTCGCAGTTGAGGTGTATTCCTTGTAGGCAGGAGTCATTTTCTGTCTTTGTATCTTCAATATCTAGTACAGTGCCTGGCACATTGTACATACTTGGTAAATGGGTCATTTATCAAATTAAAACAATTTTTAAAACTTTTTAAAAAAAGTTAATCATATAAAAAAGTTATGCAGGTAAAATGTTAGGTATACTCTTGGAAAATCATTTTCCTAAAATCATTCAATCCTGTTTCACTCTGCCCTTCTTGGATTCTCCTAACTAGTCAAAGAAGAAGTGATATAAGCAGAAACCTCTTCCCTTTTCTCAATATCCTAATCTTTTCAGAAGGTAGGGAAAAGAGATGACTAATTATACAAGAAGTATTTTCCATACTGAGTCTAGGTAAAAATCCTTCATCCACTTTCCTAAAATAAAGGATTCAGATGGAAAGAATTAGGTGAAAAGGGCTTGGCTTGAATGAGAACATCTGTACTTACATTTTGACTTGGAGACTAATTAAGGCAAGTCATTTCATAACTTCAGTTTCCTTATCAGGATAATTATTTATTTACTTCTGCTCTCATTTACCTCTCTTTCCCTACTTTTTTTGGAATTTCCTTCCCCCCACCAGTGTCTTTTAGATACAGACAATTCATCTAGTGTTTAATTGATATAGGCATCATTTATTATTTTCTTCTATTATAATTATTATAATTTTCTTCTAATAACCACTTTGATAAGAGCTACTAATACTATGATCTTTTTATAATATTTTATCTTTCCAAATACATGGAAAGACAGTTATCAACATTCACCCTTGTAAAACTTTGTGTTCCAAATTTCTCTCTTTCCTTTTTTACCCCTCTCATAGACAGCAAGCAATCCAGTATGGGTTAAACATGTGCAAGTCTTCTAAACATTTTTATATTTGTCATAGCATCATCTTTTAAATATTATTTTATGTTTTTCAGTTTTATCCTTAATCCCATTGTTTTAAATAGATCTTTTAGTTTCCATGTGGTCATACCTTTTATCTATACTATAGCAAATGTCATTACATGAATCATTTCATAACCCTTTCAATTGCTTTATTGTTCATTATTTAGCGAATAAAAGCCAATGACTTTTAGAGAAGAACACAGACCTCAGAATTAAGTTGACAACAATGCTCATATGGTTTAAAGTTGTACCATTGGTATATATTTTACATTTAAATTGACAAGAAGATATTTCTTTTAAGCAATTTCAACACAAAGAAACCAGTCATTTACTAAAATACCACAAAAATCATTGGGTTCTTTTGAGAAAACATCTTAAATCTAAAAAAAAAAAAAATTTAAATTGAACACTCCCAATTTTAAAAATTCATGTTACTATGCTTAACAAAAGCCACCATTTTTACTGTTTGCCATTCTAGCATTGTTATTAAGCATTTAGTCTGTCCTATATCAGGAACATTCTAGGCAGGAAGACTACAGTGACAAAAATCTCTGTCTTCCTGATGCTTACTTCTATCTGGGGAAACAACATGCACATATATAAATCTATACAAAATACATTCAAAGTAAATAAAGGGTAATTTTAAGACAGGGCAGGATCCTGTTGCTATTGCTAGAAAGAAAAGCCTCATATAGAAGGTAGCATTTGAATTGAACTTTAAAGAAAACTAGAGATTTTAAGAAGTAGATGCAAAGATAAATTCAGGACATGGGGTATTTTGAGTTCCAGCAAGAAGACCCCTATGGCTAGAGTATAGATTAATTTAATGAGAAGAAATGAGCATTGTAGTCTGGATATTTTATCTTGAAAGATAGTCCTGATATATTCCTACTAGACTCGTTTCCTGGATCTTTCCAGACCAAACTACTAATTGTGCCTTTTATCTTCTCCCTTTATTCTGTTTCACTTGGTAATTTCATCAGCTTCCTTAGATTTAAATCATCTCTCAAATCTCTAACTCTACTTTGAGTAGAGTCTCAAACATACTCATCTGGTTTCTATATTGACTTTCAGTTTTTCATCTCTACCTGTCTATGAGACGTGTCTAAGTACATGCTTTATAGCATCTTAAACTCAACATGCTCAAAATTGAACTCTTTATGTTTCCCTTAAAACCTTCTCCTTTTACAAGTTCCTGTTAATGTCAAGGACACTATGATTCTTTAAGTCACTCAGACACACAACCTAAGTGTCATTCTTGACTCCTCACTTTTTCTCACCATCGCTCTGTTTCCAATCTATTACAAAGCCTTTCAATTTTACCTTTCTATCTTCTCTCATATACACTCCTCTTCACCAACATAATTCTGGTATAGGCCTTCAGCGCCTCATGCCTGGCAATGGCCTCTCCCACTCCAGTCCATCCTCTCTCTACTCAGCTGTCAAGATGATCTTCCTATAGTATAAGTCTGACTGTGCCATTTAAAAAAAAAAAATGGATATCTGAGTAATGTAGTAGATAGAACACAAGCTCTAGAGTCAGGAAGGCTTGAGTTCACATACCAATCTCAGACACTTGCTAGTTTTGTGACCTTGGGCAAGTCATTTAACTCCAAGTAGATAAATAGATAGATAGATAGATAGATGATAGATCGATCGATAGATAGATAGACTAAAAAAATTTTAAAGTTTACCAAGATGTCATCTAATACAAAATAAACAAATAAAAAATTATTCAGTAAACTCCAATGGTTCCCTATTACTTCCAAGATAAAATATAAAATCTTTTATTTGACATTATACATCCTTTCTAAGCACATACATTTATAATCTCCTTATATCCTACACCACTCCCTGTACTTAATGATATAGTGACTCTAACCACCTTGCTATTCCTCAAACAAGATACTTGGTTGCCAGATCTCCTGGCTTTTCTAGTTTTCTTCAAATCCCATTTAAAATCTCTTTTACCTTTCCTTATCCCTCTTAATTCAGGTACCAAATCTCTATTAATTATTTCCAATTTTTTTCTGCATATAATTTGTTTGTATATAGTTGTTTTCATATTTTCTCCAGCTTTATTTAGGCTGTGAGTTCTTTAATATCTGGACCTGTTTTGTTTTGTTTTTTTGTTTTGTTTTTGTTTTTGTTTTTAGCTTCAATGCTTAACATAGTACTTGGCACATGGCACTAATAAATTTTTTTACTTTGTCAGTTTATATTCATTTCTCATCTTTAAAATGACACAAAAATGAAAGGAGTAAAAATAAACAAAGGGAATTCTTTATGGGCTAAGGAAAAGACAGAGAAAATAAGCTTTGAGATTAAAACTCAGATGACTAATGCTGGTCCTTTTTTGATTATTTTAATAATAATACATTTGCAAAAATTATGGCATGAAAGAGAGAAAGCATTTTATCTATGAGTGCTGGGCTCAAGGTCAGAGAGATACCTCTCCTATATGAATCTGGGCAAATGATCAATGCAACTTAGGTAATTCTGGAGAACTTAACTCAGTCACAAATGGAATATGCACTTCCTTTGCTGGAAGGGGTTTCTCCAGGAATTCCCCAGCCTAACAGTATCATAGATTCTGCATTAACATATGGAATAAAATACATAAGAAGACTAACTCTGCTCTTGGTTTGTATTAATGAGAATTTATTGGCTATGAAGCTCATTTTCCTCTAGTTATATGAGGTTAGAATAGCAAACCAGTTCTGACTAGCAAAGTTTCCTGCAGTGCTGGGGTTGACTTGTTTTGTGTAAGAAGAAAAACCCTTTTGCCATGACCTCTAAAAAAAGATTCTTTGGCATTTTACAATTTTAAACGATTTTTGCCTTGAGTGTGGTCAAATTATCTCCTATTTAGCTTTCAGTGACAAAACTCAGAAAACAAAGGGAAAAAAATTAGAAATAATTTCCACAATCTAAGAGTTAATGTCATAAAAGTCTTAACTTTATTAAATTTGAGATTATTTTTCCAAATTAAAATTCAAAAATCTCTGATTTTGGATTGAAAAAGTAAGGAAAGGTGAGGCATGACCTTCTCTGTGTTGAATTGCATTCAAAAATTAGCTTTTAGAGTTTGATTTCTTTATATTGTTTGATATTCCTGATTTAAACATTAAAATTGTTCTAATGGTGACATTGTCCTACAGATCCATGTTAGCATGTTGAATATTCATAACCTACCTGGTTACATAAAATGGTCTGCAAGGACACCATGTGCTTTCACAAAAGTCATTGGGTTTGCATTTAATAAGACAGTCACCTATACTTGACTTTGGAATTGAATTCAGCTAGACAATAGGCAAAACCATTTACCATAGGTAAAACATTTTCCCCCCTCAAGAAAAAAACAATAATAAAAATTAGCATTACTGGTTAAGGACCACTAATGCTGGTCCTACTGAATTGTCAATTATTTTAATAGACACAAGTTGATATATCTCCTTAAGGCTCTCTCAGATTGAACAACTGATCCATCCTTCAAAGACTTTTTTTTGAGTTTATATTCTACTAAATTCTTCAGATGTTTTTCATATTAACTTTTAAAAGTTGATTTTTTTGTAAATCAAATTGTGAGATTTTTACATTTACATTTATCTCTATTAGATTTCATCTTTCAGCATATTTTTCTAAGCTTTGAAGTTTATTTTGGTTTCTGATTCCTTAGCTATCCCTTAGTTATACCTTTTAGCTTTCTTTATTGGATAATTATATTTCCCAAGTTATTTCCCAAGTCATTGATAATGTTGAATAACACAGGACTAATGACAGATTCTTGGGGGCACTTCAGTAGACACTTCTTTCTGAGTTTACATTAATCTATTAATAACTTCTCTTTGGTTAGAGTTAGTCAAATAGTTATGAATTGATTTAATTGTATTAATATCTTCTACCCAACATCATCCATATTGCTCCCAAATCTGAGTTTTACTTTGTCAAAAAAAATAAAAAGTTTGTTGGGAATGACTTATTTTTGATGAAGCTATACTATCACTAGTAGTCACTACTTCCCTTTCTAAATATCGACAAATCACCCTTTTTATTATCTGTACTATTATATTGTCTATAAATTTTTTATTTCATTATATTCATAAATCAAATTCAGAAAATACCTAATAAGGATGCTAGAGAAACAATTAATATTATTTCCAAAATACTTTCTGAATTCTTACACATGTAAGCACAAAAAAAATTATATTTTGTTGTAAAGAGTTTCTCATATAATAGTTCAAATATGGCAAAAATTGATATTAGATTGTTTCTGTTAATATACATCTATATTTTACATGCAGTGCCCTGTTTAATAATGGCATATTGCTTTACAGATTATGGAAAGTATTAATTCTACAAGACCTCAAGAGAGACTTGTATGTGACGATATCCTAGAATTGATGTCTGATGAAAGGTAAATTGAAAAGTTCATGAGACCATGAAAAAATTTTTAAATACCTTAATAATTTAACCCCTCCACTATATATAGCATGTATTTACTTATTTTATATAATAAACTATAATATATAATATTTATTTATTTTCTTACATAAAAGAATGGTTAGAAATAGTTTTAGCAAAACTAGATGAATAATGTAAATAATGACTACAACAATTTAAATGAAAAGACCACTAAAAAGAAATCAAACCCTGAGTAATTAAAAAACAGTAATGGTCCTGTAAAACAGCAAAATAATAAAACACAGAGCTGATACAAACCTTAAGTATAATATTGCATATATTGTCAGATATCTTCAAAAGACTTGATAAAACTTATTTTTTAAAAATATAGTTAATTGGTTGTTTTAAATAAAGAATTAGATATGGACTCCATTTGTTTCTTACTGGTATTTTTTGTGGCCAGGTTAATGTTTGTGTTTAGATGAAGAAACTGCCCTTTCCCAGAAACAATAATTCAAATCATATATATTTTTCCTCCTTTTTAATCTATCCACTTTTGCTGCCACACAGAAATGTAAGTGTACCAGGAGTCTTGGAAAAAATCATAGTGACAAAAAGATGAGAAACGTTGTACTAAAACAAATTGCCTTGGCTTTATGCAATGTATATTTGATAATTTTGTTTGTTTGTTTTAGCAGAGAAAATAATAGTGATGGGAAGTACCCTCAGCATTCTCAGGTCAGTATCCTATTATTTTATATGTATCAGTATGAAAGATAATAGTTGGGCCATGGTTGACTAGAAGATCAGTGCTATGACAGGTTTACTTTAAGAAGACTTCTTAAGAAACATTCAAAATACTTTTATTTAGCAGAAACAGTAAATTTTCATTGAAGAAATAAAGTGAATGAACTACAAAGGACTTAACACTGATTTGAGAGTCATAGGACTTTCCCTTAAATCCCACTTAGTATTGACGTGAGTTCAGTATCCCCCCCCCCCCTGAAAATGAGATTATTTTTTTTAGAAGATCTTGGAGGTTCCATACTACTTTACAAATATGAATTAATGAATGTTTTTAGTAGAAATTATTTTGAGCAATAGGAAGATTTCTTATTAGCTTTCATACTACATGCTGAACTGGGTTATAATTCCAGTATATCTTTCTATTTCCTCTTTTCAACCTGTTTCTTGAAAGAAAAGTGGATTTTTAAAATTGGACTTATTTCTCCTGAGTCCACAAAAATGGTAGTTAGTAGAACACATGTTAATCTTCAGAGCAAACAGAATAGACATGCAATTCCTTAAATATTTTCTTGAAGTCACATTTCTGATTTCCACATTAATACAGGCATCATTTGCTCAATACAATGATAGCAACATTTATCTACATAACATTGCAAGTCAAATGACTTTTAAAGACATGTTACATTTTCATTATGTTTTTACTTATACTGGGAACCCAGATTTTTTTCCAAAAATTTCATTTTTAATTTTGATTTGAAAGCACATCATTTTAAAATTCATTTTATTGCAAATTTTCCTGAAACACATGTTCTATTAAGTGGGGAACACCAATTAAAAATATCAATAATTTAGATCCTCTAGTTTCAAGAGAATTTTTTTTATTAGAGGGCTCTGGGTTCAATACAAAGATGATAGCAAAATTTACTAGTCACCCAATTTCTCTGTGTTGAAAAAGATTGAAGAGTGTTGTGTAGTAGATTTTGAGTCCTGGCCCTCCCACTTCATAACTTTATAAATTGGGTAAGAGATTCTCTCTATGAGCTTCAGATTCATTATATATAAAAATGATAATATTTTTTCTACTCATCTTACAGAATCTATTTTTTCTACTCATCTTACAGAATCTATTATTTCAGATGAAGCAAGATGTATGTAAAGTGTTTTGTAAACTATAAAGCAATGTATTAGTAAGAAATCATATGCATAGTGGATAGAAGGCCTGTCTCAGAGTCATAAAGATATAATTTAAAGTCTTTCCTCTAATATAATCTGGATGTGTGAAACTTGGCCTGTTCAATAATCTAAAACCATAAAGAGTTATTGATCTGAATTGGTAGAGGGAGTTTCCTATATCAATATTGTAGGTCTAGATAAGTAGATAGATATAGAGAGACAGAGACAGATAGAAAGAGAGAGAGAGAGAGAGAGAGAGAGAGAGAGAGAGAGAGAGAGAGAGAGAGAGAGAGAGAATCACACAGAGAGATAAACAGGTAGACACAAGTGAGACAGTCAGAGAGAGAGGTGAATAAATGGATGGAAAGATACAAATTAGACAGATGGTCACAGAGAGACACAGAAGAAAAAGGGAGACAGAGTCAAAAAGAGGAGAGAGAGCAAGAAAAAGAACGATGATCACAGTGATAGAATGTACAGATAGATATGAGCTGTTACCATCATCTTATTATTTATACTTTCAATTACAAACCTTGAGCTCTTGATTACTCAGAATTTTTCCCCTAGAAAAGAAAAACTTCCTATTGTTTCAGTCTATTCAACAATCATTTATTAAGTACCTACTGTGTTCCTAGCATTACACTAAACAGAAAGAATATGGAAATAAAAAATTTAAAAAAAAATAGTCCTCAAAGAGCTTTCATTCTATTGCTTGGGGAAATGTTCGAGTAGAAAATTAAATACGAATTGTGTCCAAAATAATTTTTGAGGAAAAGGCAGTGGCAACTTTGAAATCAGAGTTGACTTTCTATAGGAAATAGACCTTTAACTGAAATTTTAAGGAAGCTGGGGATTCTAAGAGGCAAAAGGTGAGCAAGCATGCTTTCTAAGCATAAGGAAAAGCTTGTGCAAAGGCTACAAAATGTATGTAGAGTATCATGTATAGGGACCACAAGCAGGTTGGTTTGGCTGAAATGACAAGTGCATAAAGGACAAATGTACAATAGGACTATAAAAGCATATTGAAGATAGGTCATGAACATCATTCAGAACCATAGGGGTTTACATTTTATCCTAGAATTAATAGAACACTGATGCTTCCTGAAAAAAGAGTATGAAGTACAACCTATATCAGATTACTTGCTTCCTCAATGAGGGAGGAAAGAGGAGAAAAGAATTCTGAACTCAAAAGTTTTTTTTTGTTTTTTCTTTTTTTTTTTACTTAATAGTATTTTATTTTTCCAATTACATGTAAAGATATTTTTCAACATTCATTTTTGTAAGATTTTGAATTCCAATTTTTTTCTTCCTCCTTTTACTTCCTTCATCCCCAAAACAACAAGCGATCTGAAATAGATTATACATGTACATAATACTTTAAACGATATTTTCATATTTGTCATGGTGTGAATAATTCAAAACAAAAGGGAGAGAAACATGAGAAAGAAAAAAAGCAAAAAAAAAAAAAAAAGAAAAGAAAATAGTATGCCTTAGTCTTCGTAGTTCTGTGGGAATTTGGATGTGGATAGTATTTTCCATCCCAAGTCTATTGGAATTGTCATGAATAACCACATTGCTGAGAAAGGCTAAATTTGTCACAGTAGATCATAACATAATATTGCTATAACTTTTTACTATGTCCTCTCGGTTGTGCTCACTTCACTCAGCATCAGTTCATATAAGTCTTTCCAGACTTTTCTGAAATCAATTTGCTCATCACTTCTTATAGAATAATAATATTCCATTAAATTCATATACCATGTCTTATTCATCTAACTTCCCAATTGATGGACATCCACTCAATTTCCAGTTCCTTCCTACCACAAATCGCTGCTACAAACATTTTTGTATTTCTGGGTCCTCTTCCCTCATTTATGATCTTTTTAGGGACACAGACCCAGCTGTAACACTGCTGATTAAAGGGTATGCACAGTTTTATAGTTCTTTTGGCATAGGAAAATGAATATTAAAAACTATTTTTACAAGTAATTGAGGATCAACCTAAAAAAAAAAAAAACAAGTAATTGAGGAGAGTAAAATATTAAAGAAAAAAAGAAAAGGAATCATGGTCAAATTTGTAGTTTAATGATAAAATGTCAAAAACTATGTGAAAAATAAATTGAAAAAGGGAATGAGTGAAGAGTAGTCAGTCAGTTAATTCAAGCAACAATAGCAGAGGGTAAGGTAGAACTGACAAGTGTTTTTGATGTGGAGGTAAGAAAAGGAAGAAAAAAGAAATCAAGGATGATTCTAAAGTTGGGAACCTGAGTAACCAGGATAGTGATGCAGCTGACAAGAAGAGGATTTTCTTTTTCTTTTTATCTGTATCTTTTTATTTACAAAACATATATATGGGTAATTATTTTCAACATTGACCCTTACAAAACCTTCTGTTCCAAATTTTCCCCTCCTTCCCCCTACTCCCTCCCCTAGATGGCAGGTAGTCCAATACATGTTAAATATGTTAAATTATATGTTAAATCCAATATATGTATACATGTCTATATAGTTATAGTGCTGTACAAGAAAAATCGGATCTAGAAAGAAAAAAAAAAACTGAGAAGGAAAACAAAAATGCAAGTAAACAATAACAAAAAGAGTGAAAATGCTTTGTTATAGTCCACACTCAGTTCCCATAGTCCTCTCTCTGGGTATAGATGGCTCTCTTCCATTACTGGACAATTGGAACTGGTTTGAATTATCTCATTGTTGAAGAGAGCTGTGTCCATCAGGATTGATCATCATATAGTCTTGTTGTTGTGTATAATGATCTCCTGGTTCTATTCATTCCACTTTCACATTTTCACTTTACTTCATGTAAGTCTCTCCAGGCCTTTCTGAAGTCATCCTGATGGTCATTTCTCACAGAACAATAATATTTATATACCATAATTTATTCAGCCATTCTCTAATTGATGTCATCTGTTCAGTTTCCAGTTTCTAGTTTAGTTTCCATTTCCTAGAAATGTGCCACAAACATTTTTGCACATGTGGGTCCCTTTCCCTCTTTTAAGATCCAAGAGGAAGATTTTCAAGGAAATGAACATGGTCAGATGTCAAAGTCAAAAAGGAAAAGGATTGAGAAGAATCCATTGAAAATTAACAAATTATTGGTATTTCAGAGAGAAAAAACTGTTGGAAATTAATAAATCTTTACATTTAATTGGAGAAAATGAAATATTAAATACACAATTAAAGTATATAGAAAGAAATTAGGAAATTATTGGTATTCTTGGAGAGATTAGTTGGATTAGATTAGTTATTTAGTTGATTTAGTTTAGTTTAGTTAATTAGTTAGATTTATTCAATTGCTCGATGAAATCAGAAACCAGATTGTAAAGGATTGAGAAGTGAATAGGTGAGAAGGTAGAAAGGCAACAAATCTAAATAGTTTTTTGGGGTTTTTTAAGCATTTAGTTATGAAAAAAGAGATTTAAAGTAGTAGTTGCAGAAAATGGTAGAGGGATTTTTTTTTGTTATTTGTTTTTAAATTCAAGTATGTAAGCAGTACAGAAGGGACTGGATAGAAAAAGTGAGGTTGAAAATTCTCCCTTTACAGTTGTTTTGAGATGCATTTGTTTTTCATTATCCTTGCCTGAGAGTGTATCAAACTGGCTTCATAAATGTTTCACCCACTAAGAATGAGAAGTTCATAGATTTCTGAGATGGAAAGAAAGGACTTTCAACTTGTATTCCAAGCTTTTGCCATCTATTTCTTCCTCCTTTTCTCCTGGGGCTCAGTTAGCATATTTATTTATTCTTCTTTGCCTCTTAAAGGGCAAAATCTCCACTTTGGCATGTATTATTTTATTTTCATTTCTTTATGTGTCCTTTTCCCCCTCACACAAGCATATACTCATGTCACTGTGAATTTCTTGGGAAAAAATTTCTTGGTTTTTCTTACCTGGATGGAACTCATCTTAGTTCTTTCCTTTTATTCTTGTCATACTATGTGAGATACAAAGCTATAAAGAAGAACTTTTAGCGATATTTTATCATGTTAACTCACAAATTCTAAAGACAACCAGAGACTGAATTCTTTGGAGAGTTTTCAATGAAGTCACACATAAGTGAAAATAGAATTTAACGTGATTCCTTTTAACAAATAAATGCACTATCTTTCAATAGAGCTATTAATTAGCAGCACAAAGCACAATATTGATTTGTATAAAGATTATTTGGTAATCACCATCATCATAACAATTCAAATAAGAAGATAAACACAAGTACAAAGGATCTGTTGAACAATCTGATACACTCAGAAGTGTTGTCTCTGGCAGGTTAAAGATAGCTGTCCAATTTTGTCATAGTTTTTATAAGGCACTTAGCCCCTATAAACACAGTATAATTTGACAAGTGATCCTAAAATAATAGGGAATTCCAATCTGTGATTTAAAAATAAAAAACAAAAGCCCCACCATATTTTTTTCTTTTAAGCTCATATTTTGAAACATGTGATTTGCAGTTTTGTTTTTTTTCTAATTTTCCAATTTTAGTTTTCCAGTTCTCCTTTTTCTATACTCCCTTCACTTTAAAGAAAAAAGATGCTTCTAGGTGGTATACTCAGTCAATAAAGCAGTAGACTTGGAGAACTGAAGTTGTATTCTACTTACTAGCTATGTGACTTTGGGGAAGTCACAACTTTTCTGTCTTAGTTTCCTCATATGTTAAATGAGATGTTTAAATGTTTATGGTCCCTTCCTTCTCTGAATCTCTGATCTTGGGGTTCAGAGATTATTAAGAGTGCTTCCAAAAGGCCTGATTTCAAATCCTGCTTCCTATGTTCAATCTAAGTGATCCTTACTATTACTTAAGCCACCTTCTATAAAATGAGGATATTGAACTCAGCGGGTTCTAAACTACCTTCAAGCTTTAAATCTATGATCCTAAGGGAAAAGTAGAAAAAAAAAATGCTTTTTAAAGGCATTTATAAAAAAAAATAAATAATTCAAAAGACAATGTTATGCTATCTGGAAATGGACAGAAAGATTATATTCCTAATCCTTCTTGAAGTTTTGTTCCTAGTAATTCTTCCAATAGGATAGCTATTTAGTACAGTGGATGGCCCTCAGGTCAGGTGGATCTGAGTTCAAATCTAGATTCAGACAGCTAGCTGTCTGAATCTAGACAAATTATTTAATCCTGCTTGCCTCCATTTCCTCAGATGCTGCAAAAGGAAATGGCAAACTACTCCATTATCTTGGAGAAAATCTAAAATGGGGTCACAAAGAGTTGAATGTGACTGAATAACAATTTCTCTGTTGATGTTGGGTTTTGTTTTTTAAAATCACTTTCTCTTTAAATTAAGTTTTTATAATAAAATGTAAATTCAATACTAATTAGGAACTGCACAGAAAATTATTGCCTTAACCAAGAGATCAGATTATATAGGAATGACTAGGTCAAGAAAATGTTAAATTCCTTCAAAAATAGTTTTGCATTCCTTGTCCTTTATAAGCCTATTGCTTAGAGGAGCTTACAAATATACTTTTGATAACAATTAGCTCATTCATAATAAGAAAAATACTTTCTTATTTTCTTTTCCTTACCATTCCTTGAAGGGGGAAGGGCCTAGATATTAAGTAAGAAAGGCAATAGTTTTCAATTAAGATCAAGAAAAAATATCAATTAGGCCATCATGTGTCAAACAATTGACACCTAATAGTATATTAAACTCACCAACAAATATTTGAATGAAAGACTCCATTATTTTTCATACTAAAAATGCTAAATGATTAAGCAATTGAATTTGAAAAAAGATAAACTATCTTAACTGGATCCATTTCCAAGTCAATTAAATCTCAAAAGGATTCTGAAACCTTAAATTTCACATTTTTTCCAAAGTTTGATGTGTTACAAGCTTAAGTGTTTCTCCTTCCTCCAGTGTAACATTTGACTCTTCTCTTTTTGATGAATTGCTACTTTTTTTACAAGTTGTATTGTGTTAAGTGTTATATCTGATTGCATTTTCCTGTTTGATGAATTGTACTTTAAACACTCTCCAACACCCACATTCTGTGAGGTCCTCCCTCAGTTGCCTCTTCCTTCTGATTGGAAAGCTGGAGAGCAGAGCAAGAATTCTTTATAGAAATTTTGAGGATTAAATGAGTTGTCCAGCTAATAAGTAGCATTAAGGATCTGAATTCAGGTCTTTTCACTTCAAATTCAACACTTTAACAAAGTCTTTAAATGTTAAACCAAGAAGTTTGTATTTCAGAGTCAACAGAGCACCATTGGAACATCTTGAACAAGAATGTAGCGTGGTTCAACCTGTACTTTTAGAATATCACTTTGTCAGCTATATGGAGGATAGATTATGGTGAAGAGAGATGTAGAGGCAAGAAAGCCAATTAGGAACCTATTACAATAAAGTTGTTGAGAGATGATAAGGGCCTGAGCTCAGTTGCTGGCCAAATGAGTGGAAAGAAAGGGACAAATAGGAAAGATGTTGTGAGAACAGAATCAATAAGTCTTGATAAGTAATTGTATAAAAGGGAGTAGAAATAGGTTAGTTTGAAAACCTGGGTAACTAGAAGAATGATGGTACTTTATACAGTAGTAGGTAAGTTAAGAAAAAGGGATAGATTTAGAGAGAAAGATAATGAAGTTCATTTGAGACATGCTGACTTTGAGATGCTGTTCAGGTGGGGATAACCAGCAAGTAGTTGCTAATGCAAGATAGGTGCTCAAGAGACAAAAGATGAAGACTGGTTATAAGGTTTAGAGATACTAATTGGACTCATGGGGGAAAGTGTAGAGAGAGGGTATAGAGAGAGAAGAGAAGGGAGCAGATAAATAACAGTAAGATCAAGAGACAGTTAGTGTCATCCTTTGTATCTTAAAAGAATTTTTATGTTTATGTCAAACTATTCTGTTTCAAAAGATCTATTGTTTTAGTTATTTCAGTTTGTTAATACTGTTTTCCTATTTTATGTTCCCATACTTGAAAGTAATAAAATTGAATTTCCTTCAAAATAATCTATAATTCATATAGTTATCCATTTAATTGGCATTCTCCAATTGGAGCTCCCCAAGTTCCAATTTCAAGTTGGACTCATAGAACTAGAAAGGACTTCAAAGTTATCTTATCAATTAACAAGCATTCAATAATTGCTAAGTGCTGGAAGTTATCAAAACAAAAATGAAACAGTCCTGGTTTGCAATCTTTCAAAGAGAGAGGCCATAAACATATATGAGTGTATAAAATAGATAAAAGATGATGAGAGGTAGAAGAGTAAATAGGAAAAACTTATGTAGACAGGTGGTTTGTGATCTGAGTCTTAAAGGAAGCCAGAGATTTAAAGAGGTACATTCCAGGCATGGAGATGAGTTCTGCAGAGCCATAGAGAAGGAGTATGGAGGACCAAGAGTGAGGAGCAATAAGAATGGAGATATGGGTCAAGCTGGAGCTGTGGGAGAAGGTGGACATGACTTCACTTAGTTCCGTTTCCAACATATTACAACTAATTATAGTTTCTGTAGTAATTTGTGGCACTTGAGAAAAAAAAAACTGTCTTAGGAGCAAATGACCTGGATTCAAATTCTACTTGCTATTGTGTGGCTTTAAATTACTAAAGTGCTCGAGCCTCATCTATAAAATGATGAGGTTCTACCAGATGGTTTCTAAGATGCCTTCTAGCTATAAAGTTGGGATCCTCTAGTTACAAAACATATATTTTCACATTTAAGCCTAACAATAACACTATGAGCACATCAGGTATTGTTATACCATTTTACAGATAAGGAACCAAAAACTTAGGAAAGTGATGTAGTTTGGCTACAAATAGCTCATCATTGGCAGTATTTGGTTTTAGAACCAAGGATTCTGACTTGAAGGACAGTTTACTTTCCAGCATGCCTCAGCTGCTTCTCTATGTACAGTTAAAAATAGATAAAAAGAAAAGAAATGGCAAATAAAGAGCTCCAGAAATTACAGAGGCAGTTTTTCCACATTCAACTTCACTATTTTCTTTAAATTGTTGTGGCTTCACAGTGTCTGCTCCCTCCACCTCCCACAGCATGCAGCATATTCCAAAAACAAATTGAAATTCTTCAGTATTGGTTTGGATAATGGTGTTTTGACTGCAAAAAATTTTTCACATAAACAAGATACTATACTTTGAAAAAACCACAACTGAAATATACTTCTTGT
Organism: Sminthopsis crassicaudata; assembly: GCF_048593235.1. Classification (NCBI taxonomy): domain Eukaryota; kingdom Metazoa; phylum Chordata; class Mammalia; order Dasyuromorphia; family Dasyuridae; genus Sminthopsis; species Sminthopsis crassicaudata. The sequence continues at coordinate 151,657,421 of NC_133622.1, forward strand.
TTTCATTTTAATGAACGTGTCCTAACGTAAAAGGTATTTTTCCTTTATTGAGAAAACCCTCATATGTTTTATACATCATCAAGCTATTAATAGTTTTATAAGGTAATATGTTAATTCTGGTTCTCTGCTAATTTTTGAGGTGGTCCAGTGATCATTTTGAAATCATCTCATAGAATAAACAATTTATATCATGAATAAGAATGTTTTGGGGGAGTTTATTTTTCATTGGACTGAGTGGAGAAGGTCTCTTAAAGCTACAAAGTAATTGGTGTCTGCTACTCTTTCTGTTTGACAATCCCATCTGATTATATGGGATTTGGTCCCTGATTCTGTCTCTCTCTCCCTCTACTCTCAATCACTCTTCCTCTCTGTATTTCCTTCTCCCGCTCATGCTCAGAGGTCTCTCTCTCTTCTCTCACACATATATGGACTGATGACAGTCTGGTTCACCAAAGAAAATAATACTTCTCAGGAATCATTTCCTAAAAAAATCAGAGCCTTTATTCCCCTAGTAATGTTAACGTAAATTAGATGGTTTAATGTAGTTTGTCAAGAAAAGTCATGTTTTATTATCACGAGTTTTTCTTTTCCAATTTTTTGGGTTTTTTTAGAATTTGATTTGGCTATGATTTTTTTTTTTTTAAAGAAACTACCTTAAGAAACTTAATGTATTTCAGTCCGTGTACAAATTCTTTCGTTACGATAAAAGTAAAGTAGATGGAATATTCGGTGGATAGAGGAAATAAATGACAATTTCATGTTGCAAGATATAAATCATTAATCAGCGGCCTGACAACTCCTCACTTTTATTATAAGGGGTTAAAAAAGAGAGAGAGAGAAAGAGAAAGACAGTCTCTCTGCAGATTTGGCTCTTGACCAGATTGTGCGCTGCTTCCAGCTGATACGCCAAACCCCACTACTATTTAAATTTGCGCAACATCGCTTTAACCCAGAGCTCCTCCATAAATAGTCCTGTTCTCCCCCACGCCCAGCTAGAAAACAAGCAAAGGAAATCAGAGAATGGACAGCCTGCAGTTTCGCCGGCACTAATTGAGCTAAACCGGCCTGGCCTGCGTAAAAGCTTTCTCGTTCACAGCCTAAGATCTTAGCTGTCCGGGACTGTTTACCTCTTGGGGCTAGCAAGACGTCTTTGAAGAGAAGCCGTGTTGCTACTGCAGCCTTAGCAACAGTGAAAGCAGTTTCTTTTTTTGTTTGTTTACAATCTAGGGGAGGCATCCTCCTTTAAGAAACTAGCAACTCCCTCCCCTCCTCCCTTCCCTACAATCAATATTCATGACTGTCAGCTGCATTCAACTATCAATAGGAGCTGCCTTTCGCTTTAGAAGCTTTACGTAGCTTTAAGAGGAAGCAAAAGTTCGAGGAAAAGAATATGGGTATATGGTATTCGAGGGGAAGTGACTCTAAGCAGCATTTAGGGGCTCGTCCAGCAAGGATTCTGATTTTTGTGTTTGCCCTCCATGCAACTACTATTTGAAAGCTTTCAACCTAAGAGAAAAGACCTTGTAGGCATCTTTTGGTTTGTCTTGTGCATTACAATTTTGCGTGGGTGTTATTGCAGATCTTCACCATGAAGATTCAGGAACATCCAAGCCTCCCCGAAACTAAACTCCAGAGAAACCAAGACACGGATGTCCAGGAAGATAGCTTTGTCACTGAAATGCCTCAGTTGGACTTGACCACTTTGTGTAATGAGAACAGCTGGGAAGGTACAGTGGTGCAATGTTTTCTTGATTGTTTTTGAAATAGCTTGTGCATACCACTGGGGAGAAAAGACGGGACTGAATAAGAATCAATGCACTTATGTTAAATTACATAAAACGATAGAAAAACTATTTTGGTCTAAATGCAAAAATGTCACTGATGATATTTCCCAGTATAGAATTATCTGCATATTGTTTTATTTCTGAAAAAATGTTCTTTTGCATGTACCGTATTGCAGCTCAGGATACCGAGGAGGAGGCAGCCTCCATTTATTTATTCCTTTTATAGTAAGGCCTTTTTTCCCTCCCCTCATTGCAGAAAACTGTTTCCTCATCCATATGAGACCCCCTCATTACCAGTACCAAAAAAAAAAAAAAAAAAAAGTAGTTTGTTTTTTTTTTACAGAATTTAAATAAAATTCTAAATCAAACTGAACTCAGCATTGTAATTCTCCAATCATCCGCCTTGTGCATCCATGAGAATAACACATTTTAACAATTCTCCAAGATACAGTAAAAAGTATATTTAATGTAGAACTTTCCTGAGGAAGGGACTTCTTCATTCTTTGAAAAAACATATCCCAGTTCTTTACTCTCATGAATATCATTTGAGAATGTAGGGATCTAAAATTCAGTCAAAAAAAGTGGTATTTTCTTTGCTTCAAGGTTTAATGCACCGAATTTTTTCCCTTTAATTTTATAAACAGACTTTTACTCATCAAATACAAGTGAGTTTGAAATTCTTCATTTCATTATTAGTGCAATTTTAAAATTTACTTTGCAAGTGATTATTAATGATGACATTAAGAGATTAGAGGTCAGTTAGCTCCTTAATCATGCATAAACTGTTGGGGAATTTGTGTATCACCATATTTTACTGTGCCATTGATATGTGTTTCTGTACATGTGCATTTGTGTGCAAGACAGACTAAGACAGAATGAATGAGATTATTCAATTATGTATTTAATTTATGTTTTTATGTTATATATTTAATATGAAAAAGAAGGGAGACGAGGTTTATTCTAGTATCATTCATAAGAATGATCTAGCATAGAGTGATACGTTATGGCATGAATGTCAGGCCACAAATCGCAATTACTTAAAAGTTATATATTTAATAGGAAAAAGAAAGGAGGATTATTCTGGTATCATTCAGAAGAATGATCTAACATAGTGATGTGTTATGACATGGATGACAGGTTACAAATCAAAATTATTTAAAAGAGCGCCTCTCAGTTTTGTGATTCTCCAATTTCCTTTTTCCTTATCCAACTCTTTATGTTAATTATCCTAGATGATAGAAAATAAAGAAAGATCCAGGCCAAACAGAAAAGCAGCACCATACACACCCATGACTTCACTGAAGTTGGGAGTGGAAAAGGAAAAAAAAACAACAAAACACTTCTTACTCTACCTTTCCTTTTCAGAAATGTAACCCATTCCTTCTTAACCAGTATTCAAATCTGAGGCATAATTTTGTCAACTTCTGATACCTTGAAGATAAAACAAAAACTGCAGGCTTTTTTTTTTTTTTTTTTTTTCAATTTGTCAATTCAGAATCTGAATTCTCTAATCCAAGTAAAACTGCATTTTGATTAGAAATAATCAGATACGTTATTTGCCTGAAATGGCAAAAGAAAAAGTCCAGCAGCTGTAGCTTTCTTCTGTAAAAGTACTAATATACCCTAAAAATGAAAACTTTAAAAAAAAGAATGTCTTGTTTTTGGAGTTGCAAAATATGGTAATCTACCTGTTTCATTAGAATGAAGGGGGGAGGGGGGAGAGGAAGGAACGTTTTTCTGTGTCATGAGATTTTTTTTTGTCTGAGTTCCAAACATCAACCAGTGGTTTAATAATTCACTCTGAAGGGAGGAGGTTGTGTTTTCTTTTCCCACCTCCTAAACTGGATGCAATTTACCTTGCTCTTATCTTAAGCATACACTTGTGCTATCTTCCAACATGAGGAGAATATGAAATTTTATTCAAAGCCAATAAGTTATGGTTATCACCTTATGCAAAGAGTATAAGATGATTGCATCATAGGGATCATAGAATCACTAATCTAGTTCCAGAACTAGAAAGACCACAGATTCCACCTAGAATAATGTCACTTTGCAGATGAGGAAACTAAAGCTCAAAGTGGTTGATTTGCCCAAATTAACACAACAAGGGTAGTAAGAATCAAAAATTCTTGAACCCAGTTCCTCTGACTCCAGAACCTACCTCTCCCTCCCTCCCTCCCTCTCTCTCTCTCTCCTCCCTCTCTCTCTCTCTCTCTCTCTCTCTCTCTCTCTCTCTCTCTCTCTCTCTCTCTCTCATCCCAATCATTTATATATTTTTGTTTTTAATTGTATTAATACTTTTTATATCACCTACATTTTTCCTTATATGTATTTCTCTTTCCTCCCCCCCAAGAACCATCCTTATAGTAAATAGTTTTTAATAAAGAAAAAAGGAAAAAATTCAGCAAAATCAGTTAATACATCAAAAAAATCTGAGAGTATATATTCCATATCTGTGGAAATATTCTCCTCCAAACTTTGCTAAGGAATTAGAGAAAGTATCTTCTTATACCTGTGCTTTCGGACAAATTTGTTCTTTGTAATTTTGCAGTATTCTTTCTAAAAATTATTTAGTAGTTTTTCCCATTTTCATTATAATAGTGCACTTTTTTTCTTGACTCTGATTAGTTTACATTGCATAAGTTGATGTAAATCTTTTTTTCTCTGGTCCTCTGTATTCATTACATTCCTTATGTTATCAAGTACAGTAATATTCTATTATATTCATGTGCCACGGTTTGTTTAACCATTCTTAAATCACTTGGCATCTAGTTTGTTTCTAAAAATGTTTTACTATAAAATATGCTAGTACTCTAAATATTTGTTATTATCAAATAATAATAGCTATCATTTACATTTACAAGGTTCTTTACATATATTATTTCATTTGATCTTCACAACAATCCTTAGAGTTGAGGAAATTGAGGCTTAGGAAGGTCAAGTAATTTTGCAGGATCATACAATTAGTAAGTACTACAGGCTGGATTTGAACTCTGGATTTCCTCTTCCAGGTCCTGCATTGTATCGGCTAACTGCCTGTTTTGGTATATATGGAACCTGTTTTTTTTTTTTTTTTTTTCTATGACCTCCTTGGTATATATTTCTAGTTGTGTAATTTCTGAGTCAAAGGTTATGAACATATTAGCTGTTTTATTTGCATAAGTCCAAATTGCTTTACAGAATGATTACACACAGCTCTGTAAACAATGCACGTTTGCCTGCCTTTTTACAATCCTTCCAACAATAGTTAGTCTCACATTTTTTTTTATCATATTTGACATATTTTTCTAAGTATGAACTTAAATCTCAAGATTGTTTTGATTTGCATTTCCATTATTATTAGTGATTTAAAGCATTCTTCATATGATTATTAATAGTTTTGAGAACTCTTTGTTTATATTCTTTGTCTACTGATCTATTGAGATCATTGTCTTTTGGTCTTATATATTTTTTTCTTTTTTTGCTTAGGCAATTGGGGTTAAGTGACCTTCCCAGAGGTACACAGCTAGAAAGTATTAAGTGTCTGAGACCAGATTTGAACTCACATCCTCCTGACTTCAGGGCTAGTGCTCTATCCAGTGTACTACCTAGCTGCCCCTATATATTTCTTTAATTTGTCTATACATTTTAGTTATTGAACTACCCAAGAAATTTAATATGAAAATTTTTTTTCTCTTCCAACTTGTTCCCTTCTTATATTGGATGCCTTTTTGTGTGTGTGCAATTGCTTTTCAATTGTAACCGATTATTCCTGTTTTATTTTTTTATTTTTTTGTCAAGTCCTGTAAAATATCCCTTTGGTAGTTTGATAACACATTAAAACTATAAATCAACTCTAGTGGTATTTCCCATCTTGATTACATTGGCCTGGCCCATCTATAAGTATTGAATATTCCTTCAAGTATTAGACTGTTTTTTTTTCTTTTAGAAAAATTGTTATTAATTTTCATCTAGTATTAAATATGCTTTAGTAGATTACTCCTCTCCCCAAATAAATGCGTTTTGTAGTTGTTGGAATTGGATTTGCTTTTTTTATTATTGCCTCTTGGATTTTATTATTACTGTATAGAAATGCTGTACATTTCCATATATTTCTTTTATAAGTCTGGAGCTATTACTTGTCTCATTTAATATCTTTGCTGATTTCCTAAGAAAACCTAAGTCAAACATCATATCATCAATAATTTTTTGCCACATCATATAAGACTGTCCCCTGAGTCTAGAAATTCTTGGTTGCTATCCCCATGCCTGGAATTATTTTGACCTTTTCATCTCTGTCTCCCAGCTACTCTAGTTTCCTTCAAGTCTCAATTAATACCCCTTCTACATGATCTCTCTTAATAGTCTTTCTTGATCTTCCTTAATCATCTCACTAACTTATTTAACAGGATGATATCAGAGGAGTTTGGGTCATAAAGCTGACATGTGACCTTCCCTGAGTTCCTATCAAATGAATTAGTCATTTGAGGCTCATGAATGGGTATAACCTACCAAATTCAATATCAAACTACCATGCTGAGTTCATACTGGGGGAGGGGGGCCATGAGGTTTGATGGATGTGGAGTGCTAGAAATGGCAATGAGGTTAGGGAATGAGATGCTTTGGACAGAGTCGGTGAGAGGCAGAGCATACTTGGATGTGCTGGATTGGCTTTGTGTACACTGATATAAGCTACGCTGACACCATATGCTTGAGAGATCAAGTGGATAAAGCCAGATTTTATTATCTCTAATTTATCCTCTCTATAGCTTATTTGTATCTAGTTATTTATTGATTGCCTTCCCCAATAGATTCTGAGCTCCTTTAAACCTGGGTTTTTTTGTTTGTTGCTTTTCTTTGTATCTATAGTGCTTAGCCTAGATCCTAACAGATAACAGGGGCTTAAAAATACTTATTCATTAACTAACTAACTGATTGTAAGGCCTATTTCAGTGGGATTAATGTTATTATAATAATAATGTTATAGAATTAATTATTCTAAGTGAAAATTTATACACCAGTAAATATTATAATATTGTATGCTAACCTTTGGTTATTCCACTTATTCAAAACACAAATGATTTCAATTTCCTTTATTCTATTCTGACTTGGGTAAAATGAGACCCTAGAAGAGTTATATATAAAGTCAGCTGTGTTCATGACTTCTGTCTATGGAATAGATTCATAAAATAGATGAGAATTCATCATAATTTGCACCAAGAAGGATATTTGTGAAACGGTTTGTACTCTTGTCCCCAGTTAGAGAGCAACATTCTTTAACAGTTGACTGGAAGGGGAGCTCTTAGATATGGGTCCTATTGTACCCTCATACTGCATACAAAGGAATACCTAGCTATATGAGGAGAGGGTTGACCATAGGTATTTATGAGAAATAATATTAAATCTGGCAAATGTTTTCTTTAATAATGTATATTTAAGAAAATCACAAACATAAGGTGGGGGCAGGGTAAGGTTTGCTATTTTTTCTCATTGAGCTTTATTTCTTTCAGTGATCCTGCACATTAAAACTGCATGCCCTTACTATAACATATGGTCAAATGTATTTACCAATTTGTCCATTTGGACAGAAAGCATATTTTATGATCTTACAGAAAGGAACTGCAGATATGGCTAACACCAGTTGCTTTGCTTGTGCCACAGCCTTGGGATCACTACTATTTCTCCCTTCTCCTTTTTTTAAGAGTCCCCCATCTCTCTGCAAAAACTGACCTTTATCCCAACTTATCTTACTGATCTCTTTCCAAATTCCCAAAGAACTACAAATCCCAAGGGTTTTGTGACTAGCCAAGGGTGGTAATAACACAAGTATCTAGGATTTGAACTATAATCCTTTGATTCCAAATCTAGAATTCTTGTAGTTGAATAGATAAATTGCAGGGTTCCCCCCCCCCACCCCAGCTGCCCTCATCAGTTTTTCCTCTGTTTCTTTTGATCTACTGTTGATATTATCAGGGGAACGAATTTTAAGTGTGAAAAAGCATTGCTCAGGTGGACAGATTTTAAGTGTGGGGAAAAAAAACATTGCCTATACCATAACTTTGTAGCCAGATGCCCAACGAAAACATAAATTCTATTTTTAATGACAGCTTTTTTTTTTTTTCAAAATACATGCAAAGGTAGTTTTCAACATTCACTCTTTCAAAACCCTGTGTTCCATATTTTTCTTCTTCCTTCCCCACCTCCCTCCTCTTCTAGATAGCAAGTAATCCAGATTAAACAGAAAACATAAATTCTTACTATGAGGTGTTTGTCCTTAGGAATTGTGATCCAAATAGTAAAACAAATTTGAGCTCCTTGTTTTTACTGAAATAAGACAAAAACTCATTTTGAAGCTAAAAATCTTTTTTATTATACTTTGAAATAACTTTCCTGGAAAAAAACTTGTGCTCATTATTACAAGCATACCTGATATAAAACAGGATCTTGCCCTTATCAGAAATCTTAAAAGACTTAATGGTTAATGAATCTCAAAAGCTCACAGAAGCAACGTAGCACTCAAGAAAACTGAATTTGAAGCTAGAAGGTGATAGTTTGATCCTAAATCTACAATTTGCTACCTATGTAACTTTGGGTAAGTTTATGAGCCCATTTTCTTCATTATGTAAACTAAGGGGATTAGATAACCTCAAATCCCTTCTAGTTCTTTATTTTTATTTTTTAATTTAATTTTTAAATTATGGGATAAGACAAGCAATTCCTTAATATTGTATAATAAAAACCGATTACACATGATACACAAATCTGCTATATACAATTTGCTATTCTTTTTAAGTATATGATAAAATTATCATGTAAATTTTCTTTTTCCTTCCCTCTATTTCTAAATCTATATTTCTATAATCAAAGTTGGATTATGATTTTTCCATTTATTCTGGGTATGATACTGGATGTCACAATCTCACTCAATTTGGCAGGCCAGTACCCAGTGATGGATAACTATTCTTCTTCTTGGAGTTTTAAGGATAACCCTGGATTTCTAGTACTATGATTTATAAGCCTGAGCTAGTACAGTAAAATTAGTGGACCAGATTGAAATAGCATTTATAAAGAATATTTACTAATGTGGTGTAGTCAAAACAGTTGTTAGAAAACATCTTCGCCATTCTCTCCCACAGTCAAGGACACAGACTTCCACAGTTATGCTGAGATTCTTAGGTAAAGTGGCTTCAAACTTAGGGTACTGTGGTGGTGATACCCTTGTATAAGATCCATGAGGCAAAGTAGTAACTTACTAGTCCTGACATTCTTTGATGTGAGGGATCATATTTCCTAAAGCTTCTATCTCTTTCGGATGAATTAACTTCTTGGTAATTATCTCTGTCCATATTTATTCTTCAATCTCTGGTGGATTCACTTTCTTACTGATGGAGTCTCTCCATTGACATGACACTTAATTCTTTCCTCCCTTTTAAGCTCCACCATGAATCTTTACTTCCGAAATTTAGAGTTTTCTAAAGCTATTTCACTACTAAAACATTTCCAGTTGTAGGATATGTAAGGTGTTAAGGAAGGACTAGCAGCTCTGGTGTGAGGGCTTGTTGCCCATCAGTGAGGAAGGAGGATGTCTATCCCAAGCTTGAGAAGGCTTCTCCTGGGGCATGGGCAGATGCTGAAGTAACTCTGTGGAACTCTTAGAGTTTGGTCAGACATTGAAGACAACAGGGATCTGCAATCTGGATCATGGCCAAACCTCTTGACTTTTGTCTTGCTGCTGGTCTTGAATGACTGGTAGAGAGTGAGGTCCACAACTTTGTGCAACTCTGCCTCATTGAAATCCATTGCATCCCATGATGCCATTGGTCCTTTTTAAAAAGAATAAACAATAAACCTCTAGTTATAATAAGTCTCCAAGGGATGTAGCCTGCCCATTATGGTACCTTATGAGCTATTTCTTTCTTGACCTAATCAAAAAAGTTTGCACCTTGTAAAAAGATCATTGGGTATAGCCCATCTTGTTTACACATTTAAAATTTCATCATGTTCTTATGATTGCTTTATTGAAGTTGGGGTCTGGAAAATTATCCTTAAATAAGAACTAATATTTGAGTCTTTATTAAATTATATCTAGGTTGAAAAGAGAAGGAATATACTTACACATTTTTGTGTTTGTCCTGATTTACAGTTTTTCAGTGTTATCACATGCTGCATAGCAGATGGAGTTTTCATGCTTGGTCTACAAAGCTGATTAATGATAACACAGTTGTTCTTGTTTCTTATAACTGAGACACATAACAGTTTAGTATTGTTATTTTTTAAAAGATAGTTTCATTTATGATCTCTTTCCAATATGGTATGCCTTATGAGCAAATGTACCCATGTGTCTGAATGGACTTCTGGTTTATCTTATCTCAAACCCATCTATAGCCACAGTAGGCAGCATAAAGACAAATTTTTGTTTGTCGTAAATGAAATGAGTTTTGTGAATAAATCTGATTAATAGTAAATAGGTAGCCTTAGAATTTTTTTTAGTTATGCAAACAGCACATAAACTAGTTTGATCTTTTGATCAAACTGTTTTCTTGATAGCTTAAGATAATCACATATTTGGCATGATAGAATCTGCTCCTTTCCCTCTGACACCTCTCTTTATGTGTCTCTCTCTGTCTCTCTCTCTTTTGCTGGATTCAACAGCAAACTAAAGGATTTAAGATCCTTAGGCTATGTAAGTGGAAATTTTAAACCAACTGGCATGTCCACATGCCAATACAAACACTCAGCTTCTCCTCTGCCAGTGCCCTCTGTCCCTGATAAATTTCTTTCCTCCCTTCCCCCTGGGTTGTTTTGCTCCAGCACTGCCCAGGAATTAAGTAATTGCCATATTACTATTTAATCTTTTCTTTCTCCTGATTAGACATTCTCTGTATTGCATTCTCAAAACAAAGTGCTTTATTATTGAATATAAGAAATTTTAGATACACCTATAGAATAATCTTGACCAATTTTGATAGTGCTTTTTCCTGAAACATTCATTTTATTTCTATCCTTTCTTCTTCCTTCTTTTCTACTTTCTTCAGATAATCTAATATTTTATTGGGTACTTGTATGGTAAATCATTATGCTAGGCTCTGGGGGGATGAATACAAATTCATCCATAATTTGCAAACTAGTGATTTAAAATTTTTGTGTCATCTTTGTTTTCAAGAAGGAAACTAAAAAATACTTCACTCATCAAGAATGAAAAACCAGCTTGCCCAGTTTTGACCTGTTTACACTTTGGTCTGTAATACTTTTGAGCATTATATTACATTGTAGGCCAAAGTCTACAACAGAACTAAGTCTCACATACACCATGCTTTATTAGTCACAGGTTTGTGAGTGTTATAGAAAACAAACTATATCCAATAATACTATATTCTGTGTTAGTCTTCTCTTATGAAACAGACAGGAGTCTATACTTATCAAACCACTTATTTTTCCAAACAAGTTATAATAACATATTCTCATTAGGTAAAGCTTTTGTGCAGAACCTGCTAGCGTCAAAGTAGCCCAAAATGCAAGTGTTTCTGTGAATTAAAAAGACAATTTGAAATTTAAGGTCAAAAAATAGTCTTTGTGGTCATATTCACAAATGCACATAGAACATTCCTGATTTCATGAAGTAATTGTAAAACCTAGTCTCATATTTTAATAGGTTATCAGTCATTAAAACTAGGACATCATATGGTTTCTTTGAAAAGACGGTCCTTGAGGATCACTTTTATAGTATGTAGATATAAAATTAAAATATGGGTCAAAAAAAAGATTCTATATAAAGGAAGTTTGAAGTTCTTAAGAAAAATTATACAAAATTGTCCTTTGTCACAGTGAGGCTCTTTGAGATCTTTTTTATTTAACTGGAGGGAGTGGTAGATCTAGGGAGGTCTTAATCAATTTCAGGAGGTCCTCAATCAACTTGATAAAATTACAGGACATGAACCTTTCTTTGGAAGCATCTGAAGGGGTAGCTTACCTCAAAGACACAAAACACCGGATTGGATCCCAGAGATTGACTGTCTCCAAAACGCTTGAATATCTAGGACTGAGAAAGATGAATCTTTGTCAAAAGAGTTGCCCCATTCTGTGATCTACAGGGGCAAACTTTAAGACTAGCTTTGTCTCTTTTGGACTTACTTTTTTCTTTCCCCTGTTCATAAGTGTTGGTCAAAGTTTTCTAAATCTTGGGGGGGGGTAAGACTGTACTCTTACATAATCCTTACCCAATAAGAACTAGAAATGGCTCCTTTCAAACAGAGACACGTGGGATTTGCATGGCCATCAATATGTACTTTAAGAGGGCAAAGAACTAATGAAACATAGCATATGGTAGAGTGGCTCTGGATTCAGGGGACCTGGGCACAAATTATGACTTTAACATTTGCTACCTGTTTTACTTTGAGCAAGCAGTTTCCTCACCTTTAAAACAAAGTCCCTTTTTTCTATGGTCTTGTGATCCAATGACCCATCTTGGATGTAACCCTAATCAGTAGAAACTAGTCAGGAGGCCAGAGTCCTCTCAGCAATTTTGCAATAGGCACAATTACAAACTGAAATTACTTCTCATGTGTCTTTAGACAAAAGATCATACCCTGTAATTTCACCAAAACAATAAGACTTTTTTAATGAGCATCTCCGAACTCCTTTCAACTAATTTCTGTTTTATCCTTAGCCTAACTGTAACTTCTTTAAAAGTTACAAATTAAAAGTTGATAATTTTAACAGTAGTCCTGATAGGACTAAGCAGAAACAGATAAAACCAATAAATTAAGAACCTAGAACCAGAGAACCATCAGGACTCTTCAAAGAAAATTGACTTTCACAAGATTATGATCATTACACTTGTGTTTTGCATGATCCTTAGGACCATATCTTTCTTTCCTATATTTTTTTTCCTTTTTGATACATATTCTGTTATCCCAGTAAGTGGAAATATATTTGATTACCTTTTAATGTAAAAAACTATTTTTATTAAGACTTTTTATTAAGATTTACCTGGAGTCATGATATCTTATCATTTATTATTATATTTTGTTTTTGTAACATTTTTGTTGATATTTTGTTCATTAACCTCTTTGAATTATTGCTTTATAGTAAAACCATCCCTTGTAAGAAACCAGAGAAACCTTGTAAGAAATCTGAAATGAGACTTGTAGTGATTTTGTGTCTATGAATTCTCATGCTATGTTTGTCCCCATTTAGCGAACAGAACTTTCTAATCATGAGTTTTAGCTTCCAGCACCTTTACTAATAAAGATCCCTCTCTCCTGCACTGCTCTAATTACTCTCCCACACTTTCAAGTCATAAACAAAGGACACCTGACAACTTAAAGTCAAGATCAGTCACAGATGTTTATGAAAGTAATATTAAAAGTCTGGTAAATGTCATCTTCCAACAATATTGTAAAAACACACAATAAAGTAAAAGTAAAGTGGGACAGAATAGAGACTACCCTTTCCTCCTGTCTTGTTTTTCCTCAATATTCCTCCACCAGTTATGTTCCTCTCTGCTTGGTCATGCAGAGATTAACTCTAGGAGTTTGGGGTGGAGAGGGGGAAATGTATTTATCTTGATCACTGGCTTCCACAGTTGCACTGCTGCTCACATCTTGTGCTCACTTATGCATTTTTTCCTTGTGTCCCTCGTGAACTATAGTGGTCCTCTATTTAAAAGGACTAATCTTGTCTTTTAAAAGAGTTCTGCTCTCTAAATGTAAAGATAGCCTGAGTTAATTCAAAGGGACAATATCATTGCAAAACCAGACCCCATTGCATGAATTTGCTTTGGGTTTTTTTATACTTGTACAGTGTTAGTCATTGTATATATTACTTTTTGATTCTGCTTACTTTATTCTGAATCAGTTCATATGTCATCCCAAGCTTCTTTGAATTGTTCATATTAATTACTCATCTTAGTATAAAACTGTCCCATTATGTTCATATAAACACAATTTTGTTTAATCATTCCCTCATCTATTTTGTTTCTAATTTTTTTGCTACAATAAAAAGTGCTTCTGTGAGAATTTTGGACTTGAGAAAATGTGGGATTGATAAATTAATTTGGTTTGTGAAATACATTTTTAAAATCCTTTTTCTGAAAACAAGGAAAGGTAAGTGAAATCTATTAATCTTAAGAATAAATCAGGTTAGTAGTTACTGTATACCATCTCCTAAATTGAATAAGTTGTTTGAACAGGAACTTGTTTTAGGCAGACAAGGTAAACGTAACTTAGAAAATAAAATAATCTTAAAATAAAATGTAACTCGGTACCCTTTTTATTTTCAGAGCCTATTCCTACTTTGTCCTCATGGCAGTGTGACAGCATTGATTCAGATGAAGCCCGCCTCTCCCCACAAGCTGGGCGCCTGATTCGCCAGCTTCTAGATGAAGACAGTGATCCTATGCTGTCCCCTCGATTTTATGCTTATGGGCAGAGCCAGCAGTACCTGGATGACACGGAAGTGCCTCCTTCCCCCCCCAATTCACATCCTTTCATGAGGTATACTTTGGTTTACTGATGATCATATATATCATCTTCCCAGTATTAGGATGGGGATGCAGGTTTTTTCAAATGTAACTTGTCAGTATCAAACATGGAAATCTTCATTTCCTTGTATAGAAAAATGTTCTCCTATTGTTTCCCTTTCCCTAAATGAATCCCATAGGTCTCTCTCACACCATGAGATTGACCTCCTTTCCCCCATGAGAACATAGGTTTTATTAGAGTCATAATTCTTTAGAACCAGTTTGGAATGTGGCCAACAGTAATCATCAGAGCTTGATTTAAAAAACTCTATTCCCCAAAAGGGCATCCAAGCCAAAATGAGAAATAACCATCATGTCCTCTCTGAGACAGGGAAAAAAGTCATGAAAATGGCAATCATCTCCATTTAATAGTAGGAAATATGGTACCTAAGGCCGCACAGTTAATAATTAATTTCATTTCTTTCAAGGGAACAGAGAAAAGTAGAACTTTGAAATGAGTGGCACATGGCATGTACTATCCCTAAATTACGATACCCCAAATGTTACCCTTTTTCATGTTCCTAATAGGAGAAGGAGCTCTTCTTTGGGATCTTATGATGATGATCAAGAAGACTTAACACCTGCACAGCTAACTCGGCGGATTCAAAGCCTTAAAAAGAAGATCAGACGGTTTGAAGACAGATTTGAAGAAGAAAGAAAATACAAAGTAAGATTCTGCATTCTCTCTTTTCTCTACCTCCAATTCATTGTTGACATCAGTAAGATATAACAATAACAAAACTGGTAAGGCAGAATATCGGACTATTAATGGAAATTTTTAGCGAATTCTATTATAGAAAATCGATTTAAAAATGTATAGTATGTAGCTGCTCTTTCAACTGCCACTTAGACTGGTTGGTTTGGCCCCTAAAAGGTGGTTGCTTCTTTTCCCTTTAAAATTCTAGAGGTAGTCTTGAAGGATTGGGGATCAGTTTTCATCAGCCATAGTTTGAATCCTCCCTAACATACTTTCCTTCCATAATTTATCAGGTAGTCAAACTAAGTAATTTTTAGAAAGTAGTATCTACTAAGGCAGTATTATAAGAATAATTCATGTAAAATATCTGTCCAAATGTCTGTGACACATTCATCCATCGATAAATACAGAAACAAGGGAAAATGGATTAAAACTTAGACATGGCTCAATATGTTCTCCTTGGGAATGATGCAGATTTTCTTCTTTACTCCTTAATATGCCTTTACTGATCATATCCAGTCTGTAGTGAGGTACTAAAAAAAAATTGTCCCTTGCCATTTCTCTCATAGTGACCCCAGTCACAGATAATTTGGACCAAAGTCCAAATTCTTTGATCATCCAGAATTCACCAAGGCTTCTTCCACCTAAAATGATATAGAGTCCAAGGTATTATTTGCCACTAAGAAATTCCTTCTTTAATAATAAGGTTTTGTGGGACAGCTAGTTGGTATAGTGGATACGTCACCAGTCCTGAAGTCAGGGCTGAGTTCTTGAGTTCAAATCTAGCCTCAAACACTTAACACTTCCTAACTGTGTGACCCTGGTCATGTCATTTAACCTCAATTGCCTTAGCAAAAATAAATAATTAATTAATGATAAATAATAAGGTTTTATTAGAGATTTCCACCACTAAGCTCCTAGACACTCAAATCTCTGAATTCAAAATGGATTCTTGGTTTTATATAAGCTCCATGGGGTATAGTCAAGTCCCTCTTAACCCATCCTAAACAAATCCTAGCAGACTTATGACTTAACCCATTTGAAATGCCTTGATTAATCAGAAGTTTGAACTAAGTTCAGTTTGTTTGATGTGTGCTGTCATCTGACAAGGGTATCAAAGTGTTTTTTCTTGTAGGTTTCTTTAAGTGGGATGGGATGATCTGCTTGATTGAGTTAATCAACTCTCATATTTATTATTACATAATTTGCACAGTGTACAATACATTACACAATATATAATGCACCAGCATTTCCTAGGAAGTTTTCCTGAAAGCATCACAAATGGTGTAATGAGCTACAAGCTTTATTCCTTGTTAGTAAGAAGCCAAAACAGAAAAAGTAGTAAAAACATAATTTAATAAAAGCTCATATTTGGTTAAAACAATTTGAGATTTATAGAGTATACTCTCATTTAGTAATCATTAGGATAAACACAGGAAAGTGGCTGTCATGGGATTTTGATCTATACTTTGCTATTCCTTTAAATAGACCAAAATATTTAGAAACATAAGGCTAAAAATGATTTATAAAAGGAAGATAGTCATATAGAATGAGAAGCATAGTTCTAGAGAAGTAGATAAAAAGAATTATAAAATAATTATGTTAAGAGAAACTAGGTGAATCATCTCATTAAGATACCAGAAGAATCTCTTGTTGTCTTAGATTTAGTCACATATTAATTTCCTATATTATAAATGTACTTCAGCTTCATTTTCCTTTTTAAAATGCAGTGGATGAAACAAACAATTTTCTTTTCCCAATCTTGAAATATTAAATCTGGACTTTCTTATTTTAGCCTTCCCATAGTGACAAAGCAGCCAATCCAGAGGTACTGAAATGGACAAATGACCTTGCAAAATTCCGGAAGCAACTGAAAGGTAAAAGTTCAAAACTTGTAGCTACCCCTGCTGTGAAATCATGCTATTCACTCAATCTTAGGGGGAAAAATAAATATGTACCAGAGAATTAGAATACCTAAGAGATATTGCTAACATCTCTAACATGCATTCTTCTCCCCTCATTTTCCTAAGCAAGCTCAGTCACAGGAAAATGTAAGTCTGCTAAGATGATAAATTCTAAAGATGGCATATCATTTACTTAAATCTTTGTTAGGCACTTCTTTTAGGACCCTATTTCTGTGTCTTTTCTTGGTTATTCTGGTTTCTCAAGTATTGTGCTACTGTAATTAAAACTGTAGAAGGTCCCATCAAATTAGAAAAACTTTAAGTGATGTCTTATCTGTTTGATATCTAAGGACAAGCATTGTTTAGTTTGAAAGCACTCATTGCTGGGTTGGTCACTGGGTAATTTTTTTATTTTTTTATTTTTAGCTACAGCTATATTCAAAGATATTCTGTGTCAATAGAGGGAGTACATCAACAAAATATTGAAATAATAATAGGATATTTCACTCAGGGACAGCTAGATGGTGTAGTGGATAAAGCATTGACCCTGAAATCGGGAGGAGCTGAGTTCAAATTCAGCCTCAGATTCATAACACTTCCTAGCTGTGTGACCCTGGGCAAGTCACTTAATCCCAATTGCCTCATAAATAAATAAAATGAAATTCTATTGGGGAAAAAAAAAAAAAAGAAAGAAAGAAAAAAATAGTCTGAGCTAACCAAAGCTATCTCAGAAATTCATGTCAATGCAAATTCCTAACTAATCCAAGAGATTTTTTTTCCCGTCATTATCAAGAGTTCACATATCTGGGTTATTCATTCTAAGCCTTTCAACTCAATCCTACAATTAGCTTTTGCCTGAGAAGGAGAAATAGAGGAAAGACAACTGCTACATAACAAAATTAGTAATTTATGTCTATAAAAATTAGTTCTTTTTCATTCTTGTCTATCTTTTTTCTCTTTTTCTGCATTTGTGACATTTTTATACCCTTAATACATGGTCTATTTTTGTGAAAGTGCTGAGCATAGCTGAGATTACATACTTCTTTCCGCATCCATTCTGTATTCTCCAGAGCTCTGCCATATTAGACTTTCCTAAGATTCTATTCAGGTCTTTTCTTTGTTTTTAAAATTTATTTGTGGTTAGATTTATGTAGTTTTGAGAGGGATAAATTGAAGCTGCCACTATTAAGGTTTTACTATCTAGTTTCCCTTATAACTAACTCATTTAAATTTTCCTTTAAGAATTTAGATTCTCTGTCATTTAATTACATATATGTTTAATACTGCTATTAATTCGTTGAATATGGTATCTTTCAACAAATGTAATTTCCCTATTTATCTCTTTAATTTAGGTCTCTTATTTGCCTTTTTTCTGTTTTATTCTGAAATCATAATTAATACCCTTCAGCTTGAAGGTATAATAGATTCTACTCCAACTCTTTATTAAAATTCTGCATGCACCTCTCTGTTTCAAGTATGTTTCTTATAAATAAATATGATTGGATTCTGATTTATAATCCATCCTGACATCCTCTTCTGTTTCATAGATGAATCCAACCCTTTCATTTTCATAGTTATGATTGTTAATTGTATATTTTCCACCATGTTATTCTCACACTTTTCCTTCTTTCATTTTCTATCTCCTTTAAAAGTTTACTTTACTTCTAACTATTCTCTTCTTTAATCTACCCTTGTTTTTGTTTTCTCCTTTTCCCTTATTCTGTTTGATGAAATATATTTCTGTACTCAACTCTGCATGGAGGTATGTTTGTGTATTCTTCTTCCCTTCTTTAGCCAATTCCAGTGAGTGAAGTTTAAGCATCTGTTGTTTCTCCTCTCCACTTCTCTGTCCCTCCTATGTGAGATCATTTCCATTCATTTTTTTTTCTCATTTTCCCCCTCCTAAAAAAAAAAGAGAGAGAGGTTCATTCCTCTTCTCTTCCCTTTCCATTCTTCTTTTAAGATCGTTAAAACACAACACAACCATTCCCAGGCTTTCTGTCTAGTTATACTGCATCTGCAATTCTTCTTGATGACTGAGTTCTGATAGGATATAAAAAATATCCTCTTGAACACATGTATATCCCCATGTAAAAATGAGGACACATGTGTATCCCCATGTAAAAATATAAACAGGACTTCTGGGAGCCAAGATGGTGAAATAAGTATTAAGTCATTGTAATTCTTTGATATTCACCTCCAAACAACCATAAATATGTGCCTCCAAACAAATCCTGGAACAGCAAAAACTATTTAAAAGACAAGGTGAAACAATGTTAGCCCAAGAAACTTGAAAGATGGGCAAAAAAGGTCTGTCTCAGGTAAAGAGGGAGTGCAGTCCAGGACAGGAAATGTTCTGGCAAGCCATCAGCAAGCCCTACTTCAGCAAACCAGCCAGAGATCCTGTGCCCCAGTACAGTGGAGCAGACAAATACCAAAACCAGGACCCTCCCTCCCCATATACTTCAGCATAGCATAGGAACTGGCAGACTCTAGCTTGGAATACTCCACGTGTTTCAACATAGCTCCAGACAAACAGGAAAAGTCCAGAAGCAAGACTGCCATGTGCTTCAGCGTAGCCATGGAGAAATGCAGAAACACTCTACAAGCTTCAGCACATGCCAGTCACCACTACTAAGATTCCCCCCATGCAGCGCAGCACTAGGTAAGCTGCCAAACTCCTATGGTCTCCAGCAGTTCTACCCCCCTACCCTCTCTGTACAGCAACATATGAGAGTCCCACATGGGTCTCAGGGCAATATCAGTAAACAAACGGAGTTTGCAGCCAGTGGCACAAGAAGCCTAAGACAATGCCCCTTCCACTCTGAGAGCAGAGCTCAAATTAAAAAAAAAAAAAAAAAAAAAAAAAAAAAAAAGGCAAAAAAACAAACAAAAATATCTGATCATAAAAAGTTAAGGCAACAGGAAAGATCTTAGAAAAGGACAACAATGTCAAAACTCCCATGGCAAAGAAAAATGGTAAATGGTCTCAAACCCAGAAAGAACTCGTAGAAGAGCTCAAAAAAGGTTTTAAAAATCACGAGAGGTAGAAGAAAAACTGAGGAAAAAATAAGAGTAATGCAAAAAAAATTATGAAGTAAAGAGTTAACAACTTGGAAAAAGAAAACTGCATAAAAAGTTAGAATTGGCCAAATGGAAAAGGAGATTCAAAAATCCACTGAAGAAACTCTTTAAAAGTTAAAATTAGGCAAATAGAAGCTAATGATACTAAGACATTAAGAATAAAATTCAAAAGAAAGCAAAAATAGAATAAAATGTAAAACACTTCAGTGGAAAAAATAACTGACCTAGAAAAAAGATTCAGAAGAGAAAATGTCATAATCATTGGACTACCTGAAAGCTATGCATGGCATCTTTCAAGAAATTACAAAGGAAAATACTACCAATCACTTCTGGGAAGAGATGCTAAAAGAAAAACTCCAAGAAGCATTATAGTCAAATTATAGAGCATGGAAAAAATATCCCAAATGGCCAGAAATACTGGGGAACTCCAATCATGATTCCACAGGACTTAGTAATTGCAATATTAAGATTGGAGATATAATGGAACATATTCTTGAAGGTAAAGGAACTAGGACTACAATCAAGAATCATCCACCCAATGAAATTAAGCATAATATTCCAAGGCGGTGGGGGAGGCAGGGAGGGAAATGTTCATTCATTGAAATAGAATATCAAGCTTTTATAAGACCAAAATAGGAAAAAAAAATTAAGACCCAAAGATAGCCTTAAAAAGGAAAAGAAAACACTAGGAATTCAATAGAACTGAACTGTTTACATCTCTATATGGTAAGATGATAACTTGTAATTCTAGAATGAATATACATAGAGGGCATGGGTACAAGGTAAATGTGAGAGAATGACATAAATAACGATTGAGGGCTTAGGAAAAAAGTATATTGGGTGCAGAAAGAAGAGAGGGGTAGATTGAGATGAATTATTTCACATAAAGAGGTAGGAAAGACCTATTATAGTAGAGAACAAGATAGGATGGACAATAGGCATGACTTGAACCTTACTCTCATTAGTATTGGCTCAGAAAGAATGATAACACAATCAATTAAATACAGAAATCTATTTTACCAGACAGGAAAATAGGAAAGGAAGAGATTAAGTAAAGGTGGGATGGGGTTGAGAGAGAACTGACAAAAGAGAAGGCAGACCAGGGAAGGTACTAAACAGAAGTAAATCACTGGCAAGGAAGGAGAGTTTGAAAGGAGAGTGGAGGAAAAATAGTATAGAGGGAAACACACAGTTAGTGATCATATTCTAAATGTGGATGGGATGAAATCTCCCATAAAAAAATCCTATCCTATGTTATTTACAAGAAACACACTTGAAGCAAAAAGATGCACACAATGTAAAAAGGGCTGGAGCAGAATCTATTGTGCTTCAGCTGAAGAAAAAAAAAAGGTAGGGGATCCCAGACAAAGGAAAAGCAAAAACAAACCTAATTTTGAAAGATAAAGAAGAGAATTTTGCTAAAAGACATAATATGATGAATTAATATCGATACTAAATATGTATACCAAGTGCAATAATCTAAATTCTTAATGAAGTGAGTTACAGATTCATAACCGAACAAGAGACAGAAATGATTATGAAAATGTAAAATAGACAATTGTAATTATATTTAGTGTAATACTACAAATAAATCTAGTGCAACTAAAATTAGAAGGAAAGCAAATATCTGGGAAACTATCTTCATAGCAAATATCTCTGATAAGAGACTTATTTCTGAAATATATAGAGAAGTGAGTCAAATTTATAAGAATATAAGCCATTCCCCAATTGATAGTCAAAGGATATCAATAGGCAGATGAAGAAATAAAAATTATCTGTAACCATATGAAGTGCTCTATCTAAATCACTTTTGATTGGAGAAATCCCACTTCACACGTATCACATTGACTAATATGACAAAAAAAAGGACAAAGATAGAGATGGGAAAGTGTGGGAAAATTGGGATACTAATATACTGTTGGAGTTGTGAACAGATTCAGCCATTCTGAAGAGCAATTTGGAATTATGCCTAAAGGGCAATCCTTTGATCCAGCAATACTACAACTAGGTCTTTATTCCAAAGAGATCACAAAAAAAATGGAAAAGGACTCGGGTATAAAAATATTTATAGAAGTCCTTTTCATGATAGCAAAATATTGAAAGTTGAGGGGATACCCATCAATTGGGAAATGATTGAATAAGCTGGGCTATATGAATATGATAGAATACTATTGTGCAAAAAGAAATGATAGACAGGTTTCTGAAACACTGCAGAGATTTTTATGAACTGATACAAAGTAAAATGAGTAGAACCAGGAAAACGTTGTAGATGGTTTCAGCAACATTTGTATTATAAATTCTGAATGAGTGAGCCCTTCTAGGCAATATATAAATGAGATGACAAATACAAAGGATTTAGAAAAGAAAATGTTATCCATATCCAGAGAAGGAACAGGTAGACTCTTTAAGTGGCAGAACAAACCATACTTTTTTCACTTTATTCTTTTTGTGGCTTTTTCCTTTTGGTCTATTTCTTCTTTCACAGCTGTGACCAATATAGAAGTAACCTACATCACATTGCTTACTATTTTAGGAAGAGGAGAAGGAAGGGAAGGAGAAAGGAAAAATTTGAAAGTAAAAATCTTGAAAATATGAATGCTTTTGATATGAATATTTGATATGAATATAAATATGAATGAAATTATCTTGACATGCTATTGGGAGAAATATTATTAAAATATAGAGATCTTATCTTTGATCTTTTATGACGGCTCACTCATGTTTAACTTTTTATTCTTTTCTTAATTTCTGTGTTTGCATTTCAGATTTTCTATGCCACTATTGTCTTTTTGTCAGGAAAGCTTGGAAATATTCTCATTAAAAATCTCATTAAAATTTTTTTTCACCTGTAGGATTGTGTTCATTTTTTCTGGGTAAATCATTCTTGTCTTTAAACCTAGATCTTTTGCTTTCTAGAATTTCACATTGAGTTCTTTGCTCCTTTGATAGTGTTGGCTTGTATGGTCCTGATCGTGACTATTTGAGTACTTGAATTCTTTCTTTCTGGTTGGTGGCAGAATTTTTTCTTTGAATTGAGAGCTTTGGATTTTTTATATAATATTGCTTGGAGTTTCATTTTGGGAGTTCCTTTAGGAAATCCCCATTGAATTCTTTCTATTTACTCACTGCTACTAAAAGATCTGTAGAGTTTTCTTTTATAATTTCTTGAAATATGATATATGATCTTTCTTTTCTGGTCATGGCTTTTCGAAAGTCCATTAAATTATCTGTCTTCAACTTATTTTCCAGGTCAGTTGTTTCTTCTATGAGGCATAAATCAATTTTCTTCTATTTTTCTAGTCTTCTGGCTTTCTTTTGATATTTCTTGATGTCTCTATTTGGTCAATTCTAATTTTCACAGATTTATTTTCTTGGATAGGGTTTTGTTCCCCATGTTCCAAGCTATTTTTGAAATAAACATTTATAAAGTATGTACTGTATGCCAAGCTTTACCCTAATCCCCCAGGATACAAAAAGAAACAAATGACAGTGTAATGCAAATAAATTATCTTTATTTTTTCTTCTCTTTAGCTTTTATTTCTTTTCCCATTTTTCTTCTACCACTCTCATTTGGTTTTAAAATCATTTTTAGCTTTAAAAGAAATCTTGCTTGATAAACTCTTCAGAAATTCCCATTGAATTTGTGTCCATACTATATTTTTGAGATTTCTCAGAAACGTTTAGAGTCATTCTCTTCTTCTAGTTTCATCAAACTACCCTCTCACCATAACAGCTCCTTATGGTGGGATTTTTTTTTTTTTTTTTTTTTTTTTTTTTTTCCTCATTTTTATATCCTAATTCTTTACTTTGGACTTTTCTCTTAGAATTCTGCTCTGCAAATTGCTGGGAGGAATGTTTGAGCTAAACTTTTGGTCTCTTCAATTCTTCGGCTACTTTCTTGAATTATTGAGAATTGTACTATTCCAAGATCTAAGGGGGACAGTTTAGGTTGGTGACCTGGAAATTTTTAATGGTTCCAGATTAATGTGACCTGGGGCAAAGTCTTCTCACTAACTTCCTGGTTTAAGCTTTGCCAGTTCCTAAATTAGCTTTGGGTTTCAGCAAGAGAAACTATTGCTTTGGCCCCTAACTGGAGATTCTAATATGTTTCTGCTGGATTCATTCCTCTCAGCCCTTGAGGAAGTTCTATAGGTTCAGAGCAGTTGGACTGCAAGTTTCCCCTTTTGTCTGGTATTCCTGCTTTAGGTATTTTACTGCAGATTTCATACAAAGCCACATGTTGGAACCCAGTTTTTGTTTTGCTTCTGGGGTCAGAATCACATAGCTATAGTTTGCTTCTTGACTTGTTCCTCATTCATTCCTCAGTCTTAGGACCCAGGACCCTTCTGCCATCCCTAGGTACAGTTTCCCTCCTCAGTTCACTAGGAACGTGTTTCCAAGAAATGGCAGAACTGTAAGATAGTACCTATTTTTATAATATTCATTAGTTCAAGGATCTTTCCTCTTTCAGTTCTTGGGTGCTGGGATACTGTGCATTCTTGGCCAGATGTCATCTCCAATGTCTGCAAACTTCTCTGCCTACCTTCCTATGCTGATCTGCATTGGAAAAAAATTAATTGCTGTAATTTTTTTGGATTTCCAAATTGGGATCATTTCCAGGTCATATATAACATATGTCATGGGTCTTTTTTTAAGTTTTACGGAAAAGGTATGATGGGGAGCTGGGATGTACTTCTTCCTATTACTCTAACATCTTGACTCTGCCTCTCACTGCTTTTTTCTAAGTAGAGTCAAAATTAAAGTTATCTGAAGAAGAACTGGTTCCCCAGATGCGGCAGCGGAGCAATACACTCCCCAAAAGTTTTGGCTCTCAGTTGGAGAAGGAAGATAAGAAACGAGAGTTAGATAAAGCAATGAAACCTACTATTGAAGCTACCCTGGAATCTATTCAGAAGAAACTAAAAGAGAAGCGGAGAGAGACCAACCATCCTGAGGACATTAAGGTATGGGAGTGAGGGAGTTAAAAAAAAAAATCATATTTTTATTCAAAAATGTGCATTGAGCCCCCACTATATAGCCTTAGCATTGGAGTTCTGCAGTACCCTATGAAGCAGAGCCTTAAATTCTGGGCCCTTAAAAATGTGGTAGATATAACAACTATATATCACAGATACTAAGTAGAGAATGATTATTCATATATCACATAAATGTTCTATACAAGCTAATATATAGCCTAATCCTCCATATTGGACTGTGATTTGAGAACAGTGACTTATCTTTTTATCTTTCTTTATATTCCTAATACTTAGCATAGTCATTATTGATATTAGTTGATTTTAATGATTATTAGAGAAAAAGCAAAATCAGCAATTTGTATTCTAGATTTTGTACAAAGGAATTCATTGGGTTAAGTGAAGTAGCATGTTGTAGTCAAAAGATCTCTCCTTTGAAGTGGACATGAACCAGAATTCTACCTTTGAAACTACCTCTCTGAATTTGAGCAAGTCACTTAACCTCCATAAATTTCATTTTCCTTATCTGTAAAATGAGAAGTCTGATCTAGATCATCCCTTTGAAGTCTAGGTCAATTTATTCAATTTTGTATTTGTGTTACCACTCAATTGATGATTCTCTGTGATAAAATAAGTGCAATCAAAACTCTTAGACCTAAGCAGAATCATTCCTGTTTAGAAATAAAATATTACCTTAAGGCAAAATAGCTTGTCACAGATACTCCATTCTTCAATATAATGTGGAGATATTTTCAGTAGTTAATTAGTTACTTCAATCACATCCTCTTCATGACTCCATTTTTCCTGCTTATAACACCAGTGCTCTATCTGCTTACCACCTAACTCTCAGAACTCAATAGCTATTTATTATTGATGGTAATAATGTAATGATAATGTATTCTGACAGATTTGTTCAAAGGGTCCTTAGTAGCCAATTCTAGAATTAGCTGTAGGACAAGGGAACCAATGGCATAATAAGCATTTCAAGTTTTTATTTGAAGAAGTAACTTTTTTTTTTTATTAATTTTATAATTATAAAAATTTTTTTGACAGGACATATGCATGAGTAATTTTTTTATAACATTATCCCTTGTATTCATTTTTCCAAATTTTCCCCTCCTTCCCTCTCCTAGATGACAGGTAATCCCATACATTTTACATGTGTTACAGTATAACCTAGATACAATATATGTGTGTAAATCCAATTTTCTTGTTGCATGTTAAGAATTGGATTCCAAAGGTATAAGTAACCTGGATAGAAAGACAGTATTGCTAACAATTTACATTCACTTCCCAGTGTTCCTTCTCTGGGTGTAGTTGTTTCTGTCCATCATTGATCAACTGGAAGTGGGTTGGATCTTCTTTATGTTGAAGATATCCACTTCCATCAGAAGATAGCTTCATACAGTATTGTTGTTGAAGTGTATAGTGATCCTCTGGCTCTTCTCATTTCACTCAGCACCAGTTCATGCAAGTTTCTCCAAACCTTTCTGTATTCATCCTGCTGGTCATTTCTTACAGAGCAATAATATTCCATAACTGAAGAAGTAATTTAAATAAAATATTATTTTTTCTTTTCTTTCTCCACTACATAGGACATGACCAGAGAGCAGATTGCTATTGAGAAAGTGGCTCTACAGAAATCTTTGTTGTATTATGAGAGCATCCATGGAAGACCGGTATGTAAGCTACTCTATCTTTTCGGTTTGGCAGAAACTTCTTGGTTTGCAAAATGAAATTGCTTTGCCCTAGATTCAAGAAAGGTTCATTCCACTTTTGATATATATCACTTATATGACTCTGGGGAAATCACTTCATCTCTTGGTAGAGGAGTTGTTGACTTGCATTGATAAAAGGTGATTCCTCCTCCAAAAAATAAATCCCTAGAACAGTAAATTTTAAAAAAATTGTGTCTTCATTGGAATTAACCAAACTTTTATTCTAGGAGGGATTTTCACAGCCTAATAAAGGTTATGACCTAAAAAAGGCCATCCCAAAGATTCCAAAGAAAAATCACTTTTCAAATAAAATTTGGTAATAGGATGATTCTCTCTCCCTTAATGAAAATCAAAAAGCAGTGGGATTGGCTGGGAAGCTCTGCATTGGCAGTCTGTAATTAGCTTGGTCAACTCAACTGTCTCATTTTCTTTATTATTACTTGTAAAATAAAAGGATTAAGCCAGACGATCCATGATCCCTACCGATGAGAAGGTCTAGTTAATGAATCTTTAAATTGATACAGTAGCTACAATTGCCTTTTTTGAGATAATGATCCATTCTTCGTACCATTTTGAACTTCCATATATATGGTCATATTATTCTCTACCAAAAATACTTTCTGACTTACTTTTGCCTGTTGAGTAAACAACAGACTCTTGGCATTCAAGATCTTCATGCAATCTGGCATCATTCTTTCTATCTTTCCTGTCTTTTTTCCTATTACCACAACTTCCTCTACCCTATTCCCATGTCCTTCCTGAAGCTGGGTTTTGGCTAAATCTGGAGAACTGAAAATGGCCTTTATAAGTCCTTTACTTTTCTTTCTTCTGGCTTTTGTTCAGATTGTTCTCTAGACATAGAATGCCCTTTCCTTCTTACCTGTCTGTTAAAATCCTACCCATCCTTTAAAGCTCAACTCAAGTGCTACAATCCCTAGGAAGACTTCCCTGATCCTTCTTGGTAGCAATGATCTTTTCCTCCCCTTAAGCCTTTTATTCTCCAAAGCACAGAGACATCATTATTTTTTTTTTTATTAGAGTTACTCTGTATGAATCATATTCTCCTATTAGGTTATTATCAGGTGTGTCAGGGCAAGAGCCATATCTTATCAACATGCTCTCTTCCCCATTACCACACGTGTTCTACATATAGTATGAACTTAAAATTCTTAACTATAGTTTAATTCATTAATTTCTGATAGATTTTAAGCAGGGATTTCTGTAAAGGGCTGAAACTGAATAGGTGCACTGGAATCAGACAACTGAGCACTGAAGGCTAATTATCTATTGGGCAATACTCTATTAGCATATGATTGGAAAAATGGTCCTTCTCACTATTCTGTGCTGGCTAGATCTTTTTGGTGTATACAGAGAATTGTAGGAGGGATTAGGGAGTGGTGTAAGACAAGCCAAAGTCACTTTGGAGGTGAATGGAAGAGAAGGGAGGTTGTGGAGAGCTTGTGGTAGTCTTGTCTATCATCTTTACTTCTCCCCCTAAAGACCAAAGACTTTGACTGATCCTGACTCTGGCTGATCCTGATCTAATTCAGACTTCACAGATTTCCTTTTTCTTTTTTATAACAGGAGACATTTTTTTTCACTAAAGTAACAAGTTTAATTTGTTTCATTCATTAACTGTCAATTGTATTCTCAGTGTTTCCCTAGGTATTCTAAGACATAAAGAAAAAATGCTTTTCCTACTTTTCCTGAAATCATGATTTCTCCTTTCCCAGTCCCATACTCCCATAATCCGTAATGTTGCCAAATAAACAATCTAGAATTCCCAAAGCTAACTTCATCAAAGAACAATGAGTTTTACAACTGAGTGTCATATAACTAGAAAGCAAAAACCAATCAGGTTCTGTTTTGAACATAGAATTTATTATAAATATTCTTTTAAAAATATGAGTTCAATTGAGATAACTTGGGTAAGGAATGGATGTGAATGAGAGTTTGAGAGTGTTACATGGTTTTAAAAAAAAATAAGCTTTTGGTTTCACCTCTCTCAAAGTAAATAGTCCTACATTTAAATAATAATTCATTTTTTCCTCTAGAGTTAATTTGATTAAAAGACAGTATAATAGAATAGATAGAAAGTTGGCATTAGAATCAGGAAAACCTGAGTTCTAGTTCTGCCTTTTATATTTAGTGGTTCTTTGACCTTGGGGGCAGCTAAGTAGTATAGTGGATAGAGCACCAGCCCTGAATTCAGGAGGATCTGAATTCAAATGTAGCCTCAGACACGTACTTAACACTTCCTGGCTGTGTGACCCTGGGCAAGCCACTTAACCCCAATTGCCTCAGCAAAAAAAAAAAAAAAAAAAAAAGGAGAGTCTTTTAATCTCAATGCCTCAGATGCCTCTTTAAGACTGTAAGCTATATATTTAGAAGCAATAGCAAGCTGTACACAATAAATTTGTAGTTTCATGTACCATCATGAAACTTTCCCCCCTATTCTGGTATGTTATGGAAATGCTTGGGGCAGTTAGATGATAGCAGTGGATAGAACACCAGTCCTGAAATCTGGAAGATCTGAGTTCAAATATGGCCTCAGATACTTCTTCATACTTGTTAGTTGTGTGACCCTGGCCAAGTCACTTAACCCCAATTGCCTCAGCAAAAAAAAAAAAAAAAAAAAAAAAAAAAAAAAAAAGGAAAAGGAAAGAAATGCTTGTTTTAAGTTCAGAATAAAATAAATTAAAAAAGGTTAAATTTCCCTTAAAAAAAAAAAAAAAGACTGTCAATTATAAAACATTCATAGAGCTAGATTGGTAGGAAGGGGTTCCTTATTTGAACCATAAAAAAAAAAATTAAAAAATTTTAACAGATAATGACATTTTCAATCATGAACTATGTTTACAGGGCTTCAGAATTCAGAACTCCATAGTAGCAAATGAAATTGCTTCATATTGATATATATGTTTATTTTTTTTCTGGACTCTGCTTTTAATCTTTTGAATCCTTCAATCCAATTCCCTGCTTGATTTTCTTGTCATTTGCTTACCAGTATTCTTACTTCATATTTAATAGATATATTCAAATGAATAAATGAAGGAAAAAGCATGTATTAAGTGCTTGTTATATTCTAGGCACTATGCTAAGTGATGGGAGTACAAATATCCCTAAAACAATTCCAATCCTTAAAGAATTTATTCTAATTAAAAGAGACAAGATATATAAGAGAATGATTGAAAGAGGAATGTTTTGAACAGAGAAGACACAAAGAATGGTGATTGGAGTCAGAGGACAATAGAAATATTGATTTGATAACTTCTGAGTTGGAAGAGATTGAAGTAAAGAGGCACTTGGCAGAATTGGCTGCTATTGGCATGATAGGCCTGGGGCTACTCAAATAAGCTAAAGCTCACCAGTGAAAGCCAACAATCACAAAGAAACAGATTCAACCTACTCCTGCCTACATGTGTAAAATGGGGATAATAAGCCATAAAGATTTTGTGTTGCTCAAATGAGAGAACATATTAAATAATATATAAATAAATAATATAAAAGCTATTAATATTATTACATCAACTTTGCTTGCAAAAAAGTTTAGTACTAGTGTTTAAATTGTATGTGTGTGTATATATCTATCTATCT